>NC_042616.1:50334697-50611720 GCF_901001135.1 Rhinatrema bivittatum | reverse complement strand
AATAAAATAAGAAAACGTAAAGAACCCAACTCCGCGGGGTTACCGGTACAACTCTGCTTTCTCAGCAGGACAAGCAGGATGGTAGTCCTCACATATGGGTGAGTACCGAGCTGAGGATGCCCGAGCAAAGCACCAAATGCATTCAAAGACATGCAACGGCACAACAACAGGGGTGGAAATTTGGTTCCTGTGGGCTGTGAAAGTATGGAGAGAACTCCAGGTGGCAGCCTTACAATATCAGCAGCGGCACCGAATGGAGGTGCGCTACTGATGTCTCCATGGCCCTGACAGTCTGTGCTTTTACACGGTCTTGCAGCGGAATGCCTGCTTGTTGGTAGCAAAAAGAAATACAGTCCCCTAACCAGGAGAGAGGGCCTGCTTTCCCACAGGATTTCCCATTTGATGGTATCGAAAGAAACAAACAATTGAGTGGATTTCCTGTGGGTCGACGTGCGGTCTAGATAGAAGGCGAGGGCACGTTTGCAGTCCAAAGAACAGAGCCTGTTCTCGGGTTTTGCATGGGGCCTGGGAAAAAAGGTAGGTAGGATAATAGATTGGTTAATATAAATTCCGACACTACCTTCGGTAAAATTTAGGGTGAGTGCGGAGCACTACCCCGTCGTGCAGAATTTTAGTGTACGGCGGATGGTGACTATGCCTCGCAATTCACTAACTCTGCGAGCTGACGTGATAGAGAAAGAAAACTACTTTCCAAGTGAGATAACGGAGATCCAGGAGTGGGAGGGGCTCAAATAGAGGTTCCATGAGCCGCCCCAAAATCACGTTGAGGTCCCAAGCAGGGGCCGGAGGGCGCAGTGGAGGTTTTAAGTGGAGCAAGCCTCTCATAACTAAGGGTTGTGTCAAAATAGGAAAATCCCAACGCCTTAATATGAAACGCGGCTACCACGCTGACATGCACCATGATAGAGGAAGTTTTCAGGCCTGACTCCGACAGGTGCCAGAGATTGTCCAGAAACTTCGCCGTGGAACAGGTGAAGGGGTCTATGGACATTGAAGCGCACCAGGCTTCTGTGAGGAATTGGATCGATGATCCAAGAGGCCATCGGAAAAGCACTGAAGAGCTTCCAGCCGGTGCCGGTGCTCTTCTTAGGACCTTCATACTAGTAGAAAGAAATGAGACAAAAGACTTCCCAAAGTCCCTACCTTTTCCTCAGCTGGTCTGCAAATATAATTAGCTGGCTTCCTTTCTGTGACATCAAGCATCTGCACACTTCCTGTCTGCAACCCTATTTGCTTGCTTTTTGTAATTAGGAGATGTGAAGTAGAGTATCTTATCTAGTTAGTACCTATCTGGTGTGTAGTCTATAAAGAATCCCATTGCCTTAGATCAATCAATAAAAATATTCCTGAAACATCTAGTATTATATTAATTTATCTCTCCCTGAACTTTACTTTAAGTATTATGATTTACAAATGACTAACAATTCATTTAAATTATTTCCTGTCGACCCGTGTCAAGTCATTCTGTGTAATCCCACTTCCTAATTAGTGGGTAGTATATAGTAAGAATGGAAGGTGGGGTAGGTGGAAGTTAGATGTAAGAACAAGAAAACACCTCCATACCCATCAGGTAATTTATAAGAACCAGTTTGGTGGCGAGATTGTACATTCCTAGGGCTGAAGGCGGTCTGAGCCTTATAGAAGTAGATTACACATACGAAACCATCATAAGCCTCCAAGCAGAGTTAACAGCATCCATAACCCCCATAGCCAAAACTGGTCTCCATCCTTAAGCATGGACTAGCATTCTGGTGAGCAGAATGAGTGAGGATCCACCACCACACTTGGAGAAAGAAGGAACAGGAGTTGCAAAACAGAAAAAGGAAAAAGGAATTGGCAAAAGCACAAATACAGTGGCATCACAACTCTAATAGAGGGTCCACCCGCAATGTCTGACCACAATCACTGAAATAGTCTCCCCCACCCGGATCCACATGTGATAAAAAGTCCCCAAGAACCACAGTCCCTCTAACAGGTGTCCCTAAACATTACTAAAGATAGCATAAAAAAGCTGGGTACGATATATTCTATTCAATAGTTTATATTGCATCTCTTGTAACAACATGTGATACGACGTGAGGCTCTGCATATAGACTTCCATTCTTTGCTCTCCAATGTCGAATTAGATCCTCATTCCATAGCCTAACAGGGTTTAGGAGTGGTTGTCTTTGCACTTAGGGTGGCCTGAAAGGTTTTGTACAAACAAGCTATAAAATGAGGACGGAGGTTTCCTACAACTTAATAAACCCTCTATCCACTCAGCGTCCTCGATTTCCGGCACGTCTCGTGCTATAGCAGAGATATCTTTCCGTATACAAAATATAAACATCGGTATCAAAGGGGGGAATACCAAAATCCTCCCTCAGTTCTGTAAAAATTTTAATTCGACCATCAGCCAAAAACCTCAATCCCACCGATGCCCAAATGTGAATATCAGGGGAGAATTCTAAGCTAATTTTATGTACAAACCTATGGAAGAGAAGATCCTTTAGTAGCCAATGATGTAATCACAGACCAAGAAAACCTGATTAAAAGATACAGAAAGGGTTCTAACTGTATTAGGTCATCACTGGTCTGATTAAAAATAAACTTATAGTCCGACCTATTGTGAGCCCTTGGGCTGGGGCAAATGGTATGCAGCCTAATAGGTGAACCTACTAGGTCCATGCCAACAGCAGATTGGATCTGCCCTTCCTGCAGCTGGAGCTGTATCAGCCCCATTCCCCATGTGGATTGATCCTTTGTGTTCCAGGTGCCAGCAGGGCTTAGGCAAGTGTCACTTAAGGAGCGGTCAGAGAGAATCCAGTTACAGGCAATAGTCAGGGCAGGCAATGAACTGATGATATTCAGTCCAGGCCAAAGGTTAGGGCAGGCAGCAATACAGGAATAAAGTCAGAATCCAAGGCTGAGGTGAGAAACCATAGAATCAGGCCAAGGCAAGGCAAGACAGCAGAAATCAAGACACACACAGTAACAACAAGGCACAGGGAACAGCAACATACACTGCAAGGGAGGAGGACCTAGTTGCTGAGGTGCTGGCTAGTTGCAATGGACTTCCTTATTTATTCATGCAGGATGTGATGTCATTAACCAGTGCCACAGAAGTCCATACTGGAGAACTTACAAAGGAATTCCAGGGCTAACAAGAAGTTAGCCATGTTCTTTGGATGCAGCATGATGCTGGAGTTGCTTCAGATCAGAGGTGGGGGTGTACATTGGCTATACACATTGGGGCAGATTTTATAATCTGCGCACACGCGTCTTTTTGTTCGCGCACCAGGCGCGAACAAGAGTGTGGGGATTTTATATAGATACGCGCGTATCCATTAAAATCCGGGGTCTGCGCGCAGCCTGCCTCCGTTGCCTCCGAGGCCGCTCCGAAATCAGAGCGGCCTCGGAGGGAACTTTCCTTCCACCCCCGCACCTTCCCTTCCCCTACCTAACCCACCCCCCCCGGTCCTATCTAAACCCCAACCTACCTTTGCTGCCGCGCTCCATGTTCCGGTCCGGGAATGGTCCGGAGGCCGCGCCATGCACCCAGAACGCCCCCGGGCTGAAACCACGCCCGCGGCGCCGCCCCCGAAACGCTGCGTCACTCCCGGCAACGCTCCCGACAAACGCCCCCCCCCCCCACCGATACGCCCTACAATCCCCGGACTTACGCCGTCCCGGGGCTTGCGCGTGCCGCCGAGCCTATGCAAAACAGGCTCGGCGCGCGCAGGGGGGGTTTGGGGTAGGTTTTTGGGGGGTACCCCTTTCAAAATCTACCCCATTACATCCGCTTTGAAGTGCTGAAAAAAAAAGTGCAAAAACTGGAATATAAATCTAAAATAAATAAATACAATCCTATGAACTTCAGAAGAAGTCCTTGCTACAATGCAAGTATTAAGAAGAGCATTAGCAGCAACCTGAGATATTGAGATCATAACCAACAGGCCATGGCTTAAATATGAGATTCACTCTTGCCATGGTATGCGTAAAGCTAATCCATTTGGAGACATTACCCCATGAGAGAGGCCATTCCTATTCACTGACTGCAGCAGCAGCTTCTATTGGTTACCGGTATCTTATCGCATCACCTACAAAATTCTTACAATCATCCATAATCTACTATACGCTCTAACTCAGTCTGACTTTGCTCCCTACTAAGAACATACAACACCTACCAGACAGCTTCGTTCCATGGATAAATTCATTCTAGAAGTACCATCTGTAAAATCGCAAGTTTGGCATTGACTCGCAAGCGGGCTTTCTCCGTCGCAGGTCCAATTTTGTGGAACTCTATCCCTGAACAAATTCTCCTAACTGGCAAGTACCAAAGAATTTAAGAAATCTCTGAAAACCTACTTTGTACCCGCCGCTTATAATATACATTAATCACTAAAATCTATTTCCAATAGGAACTTGTTCACTATACTAGTCTCAAATATCTATACCATATATATATGTTGCATACGATGTAGCTGTAAATGTGAGTATTTTTTATGATTGCTTGGTTTGTCTTTATTTATGAATGTTTTATTGTAAGCTGCTTAGATGGTCAGGCTACTGGTCCTATTGCGTATATAAAACTTTTAAATAAATAATAAATAAATAAGTTAATATTTGGCCAATTTGGGGTTGTTGGCCCCCCTCAGTATACCCCCCTATAGAATAGAAGGGAATATTGAGCTCCCACTTAATCAAGTGTTATTATTATCCTCCCCTTTTTATCCCAAGTCTCACTCATGTGAAAAGATGCAACTGGGCTTGGTGAGTACTGTTGGCCTGGGGGGGGGGAGGGGGGTCCATTGTATCTAAACCGCTGTCATCTCCTCAGTGCCACTTCCCCTCTGCTGAAAGGTCCGTGCCACACTGGGGGTCCATGCCCTCCTGGGGACGTGACTCCACCTCCCGATCTGTTGCCTGGGTCCACACCCTCCTGCATATCAGTACCCCAAACAGTAGAAGTCACGGCCCTCTTGGTTGTTGTCTGAATCCAATTCCCCCTTTCCCCTGCTGTCGAAGTGGGGAGAATGTTTGCACTTATATTATATGCATCAAGGCTTATTGGTTAAGGTTAGTAATCTCCATGCCTTCTGCTAAGGGTAGTAACTTGCTGTACTAGAAAAGTTACCCCATGCGCCAATTTCTTCACTTCCTTTAGGGCTTATCCATAGAAGCAGTCCTGTGCTATTTCTCTCATGCCTGCATATCTATATGCCAGACCATGGAAGTGGAGGCCCTGAGTTGTCATCTGAATCCAGTTCATCTTTCCCCCCCCCCCTGCCGTCTTAGCGGGGGAGCAATTTTGCAGTTGTATTGAAAGCATCAGAGCATATTGGTTAAGGGTAGTAATGTCCAAGCCTTTTGCTAAGTGTAGTAACCGCTGTACCAACACGTTACCTTCTGCATGCTTTTCTCTTTTCTGTCCTGTATGTAGCCTTTAGAGATCCACAGTATCTATCCCTTGCCCCTTTGAAATTTGTGGCTGTTTCTGTCTTCACCATTCCTCTAGAAGGGAATTCCGGGCATCCGTCACCCTCTCCATGAAGAAATATTTCCTGTTTGATCTGAGTTTCATTTGCAAGGGAAAAGTTCAAAGTTCATACAACATAAAAAGGTCTGTATCATATCTCCCCTGCACTGCCTCTCTTACAGGACATATCTATATATATCTTCAGATCCTTCAGCCTCTCCTCGTAGGTCTTCTAAAACAGACCCCACACCATTTTGGTTGCCCTTCTCTGGACCACCTCCATCCTGTCTCTATCCTTTTTGAACACAGTACTATAGGCGAGGCCTCCCCAAGGACCTGTACAGGTGCATTATCTCCTCCTTTTTCTTACTGGTTATTCCTCTCTCTATGCAGCCCTGCATTCTTCTGGCTTTAGCTATCTCTTGTACTTTCCTGCCCCATTCTAGCCAGATGAGGTCTCACTCTAATGCACTTTTCTGCTTCCAGATATGTTCTGCAAGTTGGGAGCCTGATGGAAATTATAGAGCTGTGAGAAAGTCCCTAGATTTGTAACTAAATGTCCAAAAGGAACTAAATTAAACCCTGGTCTCATTCACAGTTCTAAAATCTCCATTTGGTTTAAAAAGTCACCAGATCTAGCTACAAAATCTCTAAATTGGCAATACTGAATCAGCCTCTGCCCTCATAGTAAAGTTTCCCCACCTCCTGTGTGGTCATCTTTGTGAGCCCTCAGAATACCACTACACCTCGTCTGTGATGTCATCAGCATGTGTCCAAACCGTAAAGTGCCCTCCTCAGTGATGTCATCATTCTGTGCCCTCAGTGAAAGCACTGGGTAGGATGTGGGGGGCACAGCTGTTCTGTAGGTTTGAGATTCAGATTCAGGAAAAGAGAGAGGAAGATTCCCTCCCCTCCACAGCTGTGCAGCTCTGATGCTTTGAGATTCAGATTCAGGAAACGAGAGACTTCCTCCCCTGCCAGGCTCTACAGCTCTGAGTCTGACACCCCCTCCCCACATACAGCAAGAGGCAAACACTCGGCTCTTCCGCAGCCCGAAGAAAGAGTCCCCAATTCATTTCTAATCCTGAAGGCAGCAAAATCAGGGAGGAAAATGCCTGCAGGCGCTTCTGCCTCAGGTAGGAGATTGCCCCCAACTTCCTGCCCTCTCTATATAAACACTAAGAACATAAGAAATGTCAGGCTAGGTCAGAAGCAATGCTTCTTCCAGCCCTGTCTCTCACAGGGGCAGGTCAGGCTCATCTGGATGAATCAGGCAAAATCCCAATACAAAAGTCTGCTGTCCACACGAAAATAGGACAATCTGTCCCTTTTTCCTCATCCATCATTTCACCCAACTCTCCCCCTTCAAGCTCTCTCTCAGCCAGCCAGTCTCTCCTCCCTCATTAATCTCCTTCCTCTCCTCTTTCCTTCCTGCTCATTCTCCCTTTCCTGCAGTATAGCCTTCTTTTCATTTTCTTCTCCAGCTCCACAGTAAGGTCCTCCCTGCTTTACTTGCTGCTGTTATCAGCCTTCCTGTGCCCCCCATCAGTTTCAGCCAAAACCATGTGGCTTTGGTTATTGTACCTCACTGCCAGGAATTAGCTGGTAGATTCAAGCAGGAGGTACTGGTGACAATAAGGATGAGCTGCAGAATTGTTCGGCCTTTTTTAGTGTTCTGCCATATCAGCTCTATGTTTAGCTTGCGCTGCCTTCAGCGCTTTAGTCCAAATTCAAGATATCTGCATTGCAGATTTCTTTTAACCCGAGTGACATAAGCCATTGTATGCTCGTGCATTACTGCTTTACCTGCTTCCCTCACCAAGGGGCCGACGTAATACTGTGCACTTAGCATGGCAAATAAGGGGATTAGCGCCTCTACAACGCGCATCCAACGCTGAGTGAAACTAATAGTGCTCATTACATGTGAATGCATGTAAATGAGGCTATTAGCTATTCACTCCCAATGCAAAAAAAAAGTACGTCTAGGATGCACATTTACCTATCAGAAATTAATGCCCGCCCGGAGCAGGCGTTAATTGCTGAGCGCTCCTAAAACTACTATAGAAAAGCAGAAAAAAACTGCTCAGTTGACAAGCCTCTGGTTTCTGAACCCCTAGCACATCCATGGGTTAGGAAAACAGATGCTGATAAATTCAGCATCCATTTTCCAAACTTGACTGCCTGCATTGTAAGGAGTGAATAAATCAATATTAAAATGTCAGGCACTTAAGAGGAGTGAATAAATTAATATTATTGCCCATCGGTCCATTTCATTGACATGTGACAGTGAAGGAATCAATGGGCAATAAGTGAAGGAGTGAATAAATTAATATGAAGTGCCCGACCCTTTAATATTGATTTATACATTCCTTAGATGCCAGTAGTCAGGTTCGGAGAATGCCGCCGAATTTATCAGCATCCGTTTTCCTAACCTGTGCATGTGCGATGGTTAGGAAAACGGATGCTGGTAAATTCAGCGTCCATTTTCTTTACCAGCGGAAAGCCCCGACAGTGTACCTCTCGGGTGCATGCTGTCAAGAAGGCGCTAGGGGTGCGCAATCCTCCTCAACAGTGCGAGCCCTAATTTAAATATTGCACCGCGCTGCCAGGAGAGGTGCCTGGGGATATGTTTAGTAAGCGGGCGCTGAACACTCACGGGTAGATTTTCAAAGGGGGGCCCCATATTATGGAACACAGTGCCTCCTGAGATCAGACCACAAAGCGATCTCAAAACCTTTAAGGAAAACTTAAAAACATGGCTCTTTAAACAAGCCTTTTCTAAAGAGACTGGAGAATAGAGAACATACAGGAACATGCAAAAAAACCAAACCACAAGCACACAGCAATAGTCTCACAACATACATGACATTACTTTATTAAAGCTCATAACAATCATAAATATTACCAATGTACAGTACCGATGGTACACCTAGACAAAACTTACACTACCCAACTATTGTGCCCCTTTTATGTTATATTGTAAGCGAACCTTTAACCGTTGCAATGGTGTATCTCTTAGCCACGGCATAGAAAAGATCTTAAATAAATAAATAATGAAAGTGTTCTTAAAAGGGTGAGAATGGCAGCAGTGGGATTTGAACCCACGCCCCCAAAGAGACTGGAATCTTAATCCAGCACCTTAGACCGCTCGGCCATGCTACCCCACAGTCCAAGGGAAAAGACCCAACTGATACTTTGGAGGAGACAGACATGACAATGGCATTCGAAAAACCATAGGGTAAGTACAATGAATTTCTGGAGATGAAAGTGTGGGAATTCACCAATCCTCTGCACAGCTGTGGAGGGGAGGGAATCTTCCTCTCTTTTCCTGAATCTGAATCCGATACCTATCAAACTTACAGAACAGCTGCGCCCCCCACATCCTACCCAGTGCTTTCACTGAGGGCACAGAATGATGACATCACTGAGGAGGACGCTTTACAGTTTGGACGCATGCTGATGACATCACAGACAAGGTGTAGTGGTATTCTGAGGGCTCACAAAGATGACATCACACAGGAGGCAGGGAAACTTTACTATGAGGGCAGAGGCTGATTCAGTATTGCCAATTTAGAGATTTTGTTTTGAATCAACTGCAGTGACATGTCTGCTTTCAGATTTCCATGAAGCCACTAATAGAACTTGCACAGAGCTGCAGTTAACAACCTAAGAAACATTGGTTAAAATCCACACTTCTATGAGAATGGGGATGCCTAATCATTTCCCACCACAGCATCGCTTACCTGGGTAGGTAATAAGATAGGCCTTGCATTTCAACAATGTTTTGCTTTTCAAAGCAGTAAACTTGAAATGCGAGGCCAGAAATGGCGTATCAGCACAGGTGGTGTAGTTCATCAATGTGCAAATATTTGGGCATGATTGGGACCGACCTGGGTGTTGATGCAAGAATGTTTACATTCTACTCCCTTAAAATGAATCTGTCAGGCAGGTGGGATTGGATCACATAGACATGGCCTGTCTTGATGGCTGGGCTATGGAGGCTGTTCAATCCAGAGATATAAACATCAGCTTTTAATGACACAAACAAAGCAGAATTTCAGTAAAAGTACTAAAGCCTACCTAGAAATGAGACAATACCATCTCATGCCTTAAAATTTGTAATAAGTAGAAGTTAGTGTATTTGTATATTATAAAAAAAAAAACAAAGAAAAAAAGGTAGCCAAAAGCTTCAAGTAAGCTAGGAGCAGTGTATACCTCAGTAAAAAGGAAGAAAAGTTCAGTGGCTCACCTTGGAAAGCTGTTAAGGTGGTGTGATTGATTTGATTAGGTACCTTTATTTCTTAATCAGAGAAGCAGTGAGTCACTTAGGACAAATAACTTGCCACGTACTTGTGTCTTGGATTGGCCACTTTGGCAGCTGGTTACTGGGATTGATGGACCCTTGGTCTGACCCAGTATGGCATATCTAATGTTCTTGTGGAAGGAAAAGAGGAGCACAGAATAAAGAAAGGAAAGAAAAAGAGAAAAGCCAAATTTCATTTATAAAACACTCTCTCTCTCACTCAGAATCTTCACAAATTCTTTCTAAATAACACAGGTAAAGAATTGATGTTTCTGAAAGGCAAAGGATGACTTCTATTAAAACTGTGTTTTCAGGTCTAAATGGATGCATTGGCTGGGAATCAAACCCAGGTCAACTGCTTGGAAGGCAGCCATGCTCACCACTATACCACCAATGCTGGTGAGCAACTAGCATGCTATCCCATCTCTGTATGGTTGAAAGATGGATGGCCACCGTAAGAAGAACTTATTGAGCTAGAACATTAGTTTAGCAAGACCCTAACGATTAGATTGGATGGAAAAGATAAACAGATTGACATTAACGTATGCCACTCTTAAAAATTATTATATTCTTCTCTCAAGTGTGCATTCGTCAAATACAGCAAACATGAAGGAACGGAAGATAAACTATGTATGGAAGGGCTGATGTAAGTCCTTACAATCTCAAGATCTCATCATCCAAGAACAAAGAGACCCGACGCTACCAGATATATTTTTTCCCTTCTTATAAAGCCTTTCAAAAAGAAAGGGGCCTGATGAGATACTTCAAAATAAATTCAAAATGATAAAGATATTTGCTCAAGATCATATTAAACCTTCTATTACCAGGCAGAAGATATTAAAATCTGTTTCGTTTTCTCAGTTTACAGAAACATGCAATATAATATTATCCTCTTTGCACAGAGCACTCATTACAAGGCAAGGCAAGAAGCAGCCGTGCCCAGAAAGGGAACACCGAAGGGGTGAGTGATGAATTAAAATAATAATAATAAGCTAGCTTTTTACAAACAAACAATCCTCAATGTTAAAAAAGAATACTATAGCAATAAAATAGAAAAATGTGCTAACAACCCTAGAACCCTATTTTCCATAGTATCAAATCTCACTAATGACAAACAAAAGGTTGAAAATGTTTTCTTTGCAGTTTTTAGAGAGGATCGTAGGTCTCCTCTGCGAACGTGCATTTCTTCTGTCTTTGCATTTTGCTCAGTTCGGGAGGCAATGCATTTCTTTTGCTTTTTCCCAGTGCATGCACATCAGGCTGGTCTGGCTTTTCCTTTTAGCCACTGTCCTCTGTTTTCCTAGTTTGAAGTTTGTGGGTCCGTATTTTCTAGTGGGTAAGGCTCAGCTCTTTTTTTTTTTTTTTTTAACCCTCTCTATCTGTGTGCTGGTGGCTGGGTCAGTGAGGGCTTGGTCCTCTGAGTGTCAGGGGCTGTGAATTTGAATCCAGCTTAGGGAGAGGGGTGAAAAGTAGGTACTAGTCAAGCTTTTTTTTTCTCTTTCTTTCTTTAAACGGATCTGGTCCCTATTGGGATTTTTTTTTTTTTTAAATTCATTTTTTTAGAATTTCCTTTTTTTTTTTTTTTTTTTTTTTTTTTTTTAACACCAGTCATGTTTCAATGAAGGTTTCCGTTTTATCTGTCTGGCATGTCCTGTTTTTCCGATAGGAGGTGTGGATTAGGGTTTCAGGAGGGATGTGTTTGGCTTGTCCAGTCCCTTCCCAGGTACGGTCGCTGCTGCTTCGGTTTTGGGAGTTAGTGTTAGTAAGGTTGTACTTTAATAGGGATTAGTTATTGGAACGTCAAGAAAAAGTGACAACAATATTCATAGGTGTTCAAACATTTTCAATCAGCACCTCAGATTAAGACTCTTTATAAAAATTGGTCCATCCGAGACCATGGTTTCTTTAAAGTTACTGGTTTTAGAATAGCTGTTTCCTGTATTTCAAATTTGAAGAAGCATTTTTGTCCATAATTCAAAATACTAAGAACCAAAACTTTTTTTGGGGAAGGGGGGAAGCAAATCATGTGGACATTGACATGTAAAGTATGTGAATGAGGGCAAGAGTATGCACCATCACAAGCTTTTTCATTGAATTTCAATCCGTGCATCCAGGTTTGTTGTTTAAGTAGTACAGGGTCCCTGTTCAAAGCTCGATGTAGAGGACAAGACTTTAGAACATTTGTTTCAAATAAACTTGAGTTAAGAAGCACCATTAGTTGCACGTTATATTAGCATGGAACATTTGAACTATTGATAGTAATATAGTACTACAGAACCCAAGAGGTGATATGAATGACGAATTATAGAGGAGAGAACAATGGCTTTTTTCAATTGAAAGCGCCTGAACCTGCTGGACAACTGAAATTGAATGGCATTTTCTGTACTTAAGATATTCAATATGATGTATTGAACTTTGAGAATATATGAATTGTAAGTATCTGATTACATCTTGAGGTTTGAATATTTTCTAACATTGTATATCATGAAGATTCATACAAGAGTCTTTAAATTGAGTGAATACTTCATGAAATGTCTAGAGTAATGCATCTAGATTTTAAAATCATTGGGTATCTGTATCACAGATATTTATATAAGAAAGTAATCATTGTATAAGTCTATTTCAATACCTTGTTATGCTATGAGAGATAAGAGAAAGGTGTATACTTAGGAGTGGTCCTAATTAGGGATGTGAATCGTTTGACGATTTAAAATATAGTCCGATATATTTTAAATCGTCAAAAATCGTTAGAGGCGATATTTAATAGGAATTCCCCCGATTTATCGTCAAAAATCATAAATCGGGGGAAGGGGGAGGGCGGGAAAACCGGCACACTAAAACATCCCTAAAACCCACCCCGACCCTTTAAAATAAATCCCCCACCCTCCCGAACCCCCCCAAAATGCCTTAAATTACCTGGGGTCCAGTGGGGGGGGGGTCCCGGTGTGATCTTTTACTCTCTGGCCTCCGGTGCATTGTAGAAATGGCGCCGGCGCTACCTTTGCCCTGTCAAATAACAGGGCAAAGGTAGCGCTGGCGCCATTTTGTTTTTTGTCCCCCGACGTCAGGAGCATAGGAGATCGCTCCTGGACCCCCGCTGGACCCCCAGAGACTTTTGGCCAGCTTGGGGGGGCCTCCTGACCCCCACAAGACTTGCCAAAAGTCCAGCGGGGGTCCGGGAGCGACTTCCTGCACTTGAATCGTTTTGCGGTACAAAATGGCGCCAGCCATACGGCGTATGTGTAAATCGTAAATCAGAAGAGGGCAGGAAAACCGGCACACTAAAACATCCCTAAAACCCACCCCTTCCCCTCCCCCCGATTTATGATGATAAATCGGGGGAATTCCTATTATATATCGCCTCTAACGATTTTTGACGATTTAAAATATATCTGACGATATTTTAAATCATCAAAAAACGATTCACATCCCTATCAATTACCCTAATATTGACTGGGTAAATGTATCATCAGGACACGCTAGAGAGATAAAGTTCCTGGATGGAATAAATGATAGCTTTATGGAGCAATTGGATCAGGAACAAATGAGAGGGAGCAATTTTAGATCTAATTCTCAGTGGAGCACAGGATTTGGTGAGAGAGGTAACGGTGGTGGGGCTGCTTGGCAATAGTGATCATATGATCAAATTTGAATTAATGACTGGAAGAGGAACAGTATGCAAATCCAAGGCTCTCGTGCTAAACTTTCAAAAGGGAAACTTTGATAAAATGAGAAAAATTGTTAGAAAAAAAACAAACTGAACAGAGCAGCTACAAAAGTAAAGTGTGCAAGAAGCGTGGTCATTGTTAAATACCATTCTAGAAGCACAGTCCAGATGTATTCCACACATTTAAGAAAGGTGGAAAGAAGGCAAAACGATTACTGGCATGGTTAAAAGGGGAGGTGAAAGAAGCTATTTTAGCCAAAAGATCTTCATTCAAATTTGGAAGAAGGATCCAACAGAAGAAAATAGGATAAAGCATAAACATTGGCAAGTTAAATGTAGACATTGATAAGACAGGCTAAGAGAGAATTTGAAAAGAAGTTGGCTGTAAAGGCAAAAACTCACAGTAAAAACTTCTTTAAATATATCTGAAGCAGAAAGCCTGTGAGTCAGTTGGACCGTTAGATGATCGAAGGGTTAAAGGGGCACTTAAATCATTTAATCTTTCCACGATGGCTTGATCTATTAGATTCGGCGTTTACTGAAGAGGATGTTGGGAAGGTACCTGTACCAGAGAAGGTTCATTGGTAATGATTCAGATGGACTGAATCAAATCACGGTGAACTTAGAAGATGTGGTAAGCCTGATTGACAAACAGAAGAGTAGTAAATCACCTGGACCAGATGATATACATCCCAGAGTTCTGAAGGAACTAAAAAATGAAATTTTAGACCTATTAGTAAGAATTTGTAACCTATCATTAAAATCATCCATTGTACCTGAAGACTGGAGGATACTAATGTAACCCCAATATTTAAAGAGGGCTCCAGGGGCAATCTGGGAAGCTACAGACTGGTTAGCCTGGAAAAATAGTGGAAAGTGTTTTACACATCAAAATCACAGAACATATAGAAAGACATGGTTTAATGGGACAAAGTCAGCATGGCTTTACCCAAGGCAAGTCTTGCCTCACTCTTTTGAAGGAGTTAACATGTGGATAAAGGTGAACAGGTAGATGTAGTATACTTGGATTTTCAGAAGGCGTTTTAATTATTATTTTTATATACTGACATTTAATCTGAGATATCACATTGGTTTACATTCAGGTACTGTATGTATTTCCCTTTCCCCTGAGGCAATGGAGGGTAAAGTGACTTGCCCAAGGTCACAAGGAGCAACAGTGGGACTCAAAGCCTGGTCTCCTGGTTCATAGTCTACTGCTCTAACCACTAGGTTACTCCTCTCTCCTTTGACAAAGTTCCTCATGAGAGGCTTCTAGGAAAAGTAAAAAGTCATGGGATAAGTGGCGATGTCCTTTCGTGGATTATAAACTGGCTAAAAGACAGGAAACAGAGAGTAGGATTAAATGGACAATTTTCTCAGTGGAAGGGAGTGGGCAGTGGAGTGCCTCAGGGATCTGTATTGGGACCCTTACTGTTCAATATATTTATAAATGATCTGGAAAGAAATACGACAAGTGAGGTAATCAAATTTGCAAATACAAAATTGTTCAGAGTAGTTAAATCACAAGCAGATTGTGATAAATTGTAGGAAGACCTTGTGAGACTGGAAAATTGGGCATCAAAATGGCAGAAAAAATTTAATGTGGATAAGTGCAAGGTGATGCATATAGGGAAAAATAACCCATGCTATAGTTACACAATGTTAGGTTCCATATTAGGTGCTACAAACCAAGAAAGAGATCTAGGTGTCATAGTGGATAACACATTGAAATCATCGGTGCAGTGTGCTGTGGCAGTCAAAAAAGCAAACAGCATATTGGGAATTATTAGAAAGGGAATGGTGAATAAAACTGAAAATGTCATAGTGCCTCTGTATTGCTGCATGGTGAGATCGTACCTTGAATACTGTGTACAATTCTGGTCGCCGTATCTCAAAAAAGATATTGAGATGGAGAAGGTACAGAGAAGGGCTACCAAAATGATAAGGGGAATGGAACAGCTCCCCTATGAGGAAAGGCTGAAGAGGTTAGGACTTTTCAGCTTGGAGAAGAGACGGCTGAGGGGGGATATGATAGAGGTGTTTAAAATCATGAGAGGTCTAGAACGGGTAGATGTGAATTGGTTATTTACTCTTTCAGATAATAGGAAGACTAGGGGGCACTCCATGAAGTTAGCATGTGGCACATTTAAAACTAATTGTGCGTTGCGTGAAAAACCTTTCTCCAATTAAACTCTGGAATTTGTTGCCACAGGATGTGGTTAGTGCAGTTAGTATAGTTGTGTTTAAAAAAAAAAGGATTGGCTAAGTTCTTGGAGGAGAAGTCCATTACCTGCTATTAATTAAGTTGACTTAAAAATAGTCACTGATATTACTAGCAATGGTAACATGGAATAGACGTAGTTTTTGGCAACTTGCCAGGTTCTTATGGCCTGGATTGGCCACTGTTGGAAACAGGATGCTGGGCTTGATGGACCCTTGGTCTGACCCAGTATGGCATGTTCTTATGATAAGTATAAAAGCATAGAAGCATAAAAGTAAATACTTGCTTTAGAATAAGTTAAATTAATAAAAGTGTTGGGAGAAAAAAAAAATTAAAACGGGAAGCAGTATACGACATGAAATCAAGTGCCTTTTGATGATACTGTTGAAGCCCATTGTAGGCAAGAGCCTGGAGATGGAGACTGTCATTCTATTTCAAATACTGAATCCCTTTAAAAACATTTTTGAATTAGCATACAAGTTAACGCTCATGAGTGGTATGGTGTTTTTTTATTATATTTAATATGTGAGGTGATTTGATCCACTTAGTGATTAAAAATAAATACATCTTTGACAAATATTGCAAGGAGAAATTAGAAAATAAAATGAAGTGGTCTGGCAATTCTGACTTGCATCAGGAAAAACAAGCAGAAAATTAAGACCCATCTGAGCATGAAAGATGCATCAAGAATAAACACTCAAGCACCTGATCATTCTTGTGCAGATCTCAGGTGGACGATTATAGAACATCTCTCCTCTAATCCATGAGGAGGTGATCTGGGGTTTTGCTTACACAGCAATTCTGGATTTTTACATTAAAAAGTTTCATCAGGATAAAATTTAGATTTGGAGTCTATTTGAAAAAAAAAAAAAATCTGTTATAACACTTCCTATATATTACAGCTACTAAACCCTTGACTGACATCTTTGAAAAACCGGAAAAGGGCTTGAGACCTCGAAGCTCTGAAAGCACTGCAGTACTGCCTACTTTGTTTACTAATTGTGGCTTATTGGACATTTGTTTTCAAATTTAATATTGTGCAATAAATGGTTAAGTGCATGAAGAACTTGATGGATTATATTTAAAATTGTTCATTCTAACCGCTAATGCAGATCAACAAAACATGGCCAGTGTTGGGTTACTTCGATCTTCAGATGGAAGTTCATGAACCTTTAAAGGAAAGTAGTTTTATTTGCAATGAGAAAAACCTAAGTAGAATTGTTACAGCCTATAATAAAATCCTTTCCTTGCCTTATAGAGTGCCAATAGTGCCTATTATTTTTTTGCCAAAGTTACATTCTGGTTTTACAGCAGGATTGTGGTTTTTCACCAACAGACTGGCCCAGATTTTTTTATATTTTTGTGGTTGTGTACAAACATGTATCTGGACTGGGGACCGTTGGGGGAAGAGGAGAACCTATTTTTGGGGTCCACCAGGGTGAGCTTTATCCCTGTGGGATTTGCTTACAAGCATGGTTCTTGTCCTGAGTGCAGTCTAACCAGGTATTTCTAGACTGCTACCAATTGTTTCTTGCTATTTTTGACCATTTCATTGCTTAGTTCTAGAAATTGTTACTTATTGTTGCTTTTGCTGTTATAAGCTTGCCAAAATCTCTGCCCTATCCTTACTGCAGTGCTCTATTTATGAGTTGAGTAATACTATCCACATCGTGTCCTGCTACCAGGAATAGGATGTGAAAGGGGGCTCAGGCTTATTTAATTTTTAGTGGAGGGACACAGGATTTCTCTCAGTATTAGGGAGCAGAGTGGGGGTGTAGGCTTCTTACCTATGATAAGTGCATGGGGTGTCTGTTACAGCAGATCTCCTGTCTTACCAGAAGGGGTGCTACATGTTGGACCCCAAGCTTAATGTTACTAGCTAAGTGAGATGCACAGGAAACCTGATAAGTGGGTTTTCTGAAATTTGATAGTGGCCACACAAGACACCTGAAAGTGAATCTTCTAGTTGGACAGTTTGCAACTAAGATGCCAGTGTTCAGACACTTTCAATCTGACAAAGGCTTTTGATTCAATGAAATAGACTGAGCCTAACTTCAAAGCAACCATTGTATATCAACAGGGATCTTATTTTACATCCAGTAACAGATAAGAATCAGTATTGTATGCATACTTTCATGCTCTCTCAAAGTACTAAGACTACATTTCTTCACAAGTATGTCGAAGACTGTAAAGGACAGTTTGGCATTGTCTGAAATCAGAATTACTTAAGGGTCATTAAAAATATGTAGTTTGTACAGTTTGCCCTAATCCTGAATGCCAAAGTTGTAAGGAGAAATGGTCTGAAGACTAGGATCAGAACACCAGAGCTGAGAAGTCAGTAATGCTGGAGGTCCCACTTAAGGGTACATTGCTTTACACCACATTCCTTGAATTATGCTTGCAGATGTCTGCAGTTAATGGTCATGTCTTGCCACACAGTGAGCACTGACAGGTCATTGACATGGTCTACAGTTAAAACTTCATTACACATGCCTATGATTCCACCTGTTGATATCAATATTCTGGATGGAGGAACATTAACTTTGTTCAGTTGGGCATCAGCCTAGATAATGCTGAACAGGACTGTGTGCAACTGACAGGATAGAATATGACTAAATTCTCACCTAGATTATGGGGAAGATCAGTTAATTCAGGAATGCACCATTTGGAGTGAAGTATTTTCCACAGGAACAGGAAAATTAGCTTTTCTGAACAGAAAGAAAGAATGGATGGCACTGAAGTAGCTCAATTTTATTAGACAAATGAGTATAAAGGCAAGTTACCTGAGGTATCTGCTAGTATTAAGCTCTGACAGGCTGCAGATTTCTGCAGTGCTGGGACATCACTGTGCCTCCCCGGAGGACGGATTAACGCTATTGCTTTCTGTGCTTTGTTGCTTAGGCCCCTGCCTCCTGGAAGTCCTGAGGTGCTCCACCCCCCTCTCGACAACGCTGATGTAAGAGCATCGCCGTAGCATCGAGAGGGTTGAAAAACACCTGCGGGGGATCGGAGGTGTCATGCGCCTAAGGAGCATAATCATGGGGCATGCCCCTTGGATATTTAAGGGGGAAAACTTCAGTGAAAAACTAAGGACTAATACCAATTTCTAAAATGGAACTTAAATACATTCCAACTATGTCTTTCTCGGATGAGGAAGATGAAACAGGTAAACATTCAAAGTATGGAAGAAGAAATTTAATCTCCATCCCTTTAATCCCTAGGACTAAGTTACTAGGCCTCTCCCTTATATTTCTACTTTTGGTTAACGCACAATCATTAGTCAGGAAAATGCCAGTCCTTTCTGATCTTCTGTTAGAACACAATCCAGATGTGTGGAATCATGGAGACCTGGTTTAAAAAAGCAGATTTTGTTCTATTGAATCAATTACCACAAAATAAATATATTGTCTCCATTCCTAAACAAAAAAATATCAGTATACCACCACCTCTTTCAAAGAAAGAATTACATCTAAAAATACAAATTAACCACCCAAATTTGAAATTGCTTTTCTAAGATTTCAATTTTTACAAATATGTTTAATTTATGCACCTCCAAGCTTATTAGAACTTAATGTCTCACCTTTAATTTTGTCAATAACCTAAACCTGGATACTCCAATCATATTTGGAGACTTACATTTTGATAAAGAGCCATTATCTCACAACTGTGAGGCATTCTTACATTCTATGTCAGCATTAGGCTTTAAACAAATAGTGAATCAAGCAACTCACAACAGGGCACACATTAGATTTGATATTTATCAATTCATATATCTATAACCCTCTCAGTCCAACTATTAAATAGATACCATGGTCCGATCATAAACTAATAACTGGAGAGATTAATGTCCAATGCCCAACTCTATTAACCCCAGCTACAAAGACTAAAATAGAATACAGGAAACCCTGTCAGACACCCTTACTGAACATCTCACTAGTGCACTGAAGGATTTAGATTTATCAATTAGTAGTAATGCAATTAATTCTTGGATCTCACTAAAAAGTAGCTGATAATTACTGTCCACTTACCAAAAGAAATTTCTATTACTAAAAGACAACATTCCCCATGGTACACTACTGAGTTTGAGATCAATAAAAAGAACCTTGAGAAAGGCTGAGAGGCAATGGAGAGCATCTCCTACCACTGACTCATTAACTATAGATCAATCTTACATAAATACAATCAATCCACCAATAAAGCAAAGAAAGAATTTTACTCTAAAAAATTACATTTTCAATATAACCCAAGAGCCCTGTTTACCTATGTAAAAGATCTGACCAATCCCATTGAAATTCCCACATCAGATTATTCTATTAGTTGTAATATAATTGCCCAATATTTCAAAGATAAGAATTTAAACATTCTAAAAATCTCCTCACATGATTCAAATCAAATTGTACTGCCAAGCAACCCTAAAGATCATATGACTTCCTTTGAAACAGTCATCTGTTGAAATCAAAGTTATCAAAAATATGAATCCAGCTGCTCACCCGATTGACCATATTTCAATAAAGCTCTTAAAAACAGTCACCAATATAGTTTCCAAACCTATTACAGATATAATCTATTACTGAAGCAACTATTCCAGAAATATTGAAAACAGCAATGGTTAAACCAATCATTAAAAATCCTCAATCCAGTTCTCATGATTTGTCAAGTTTAAGACCAATTTCTAATTGACCTTTCATTTCTAAGATTTTAGGAAGGTAATTAACAAGCAACTATCAGATTACCTTGAAACACAGAACCCTACTTCCGAGAACATGGATTCAGAAAATATTTTAGCACTGAAACACTTAGCATCTTTACATATCCTTCAAGGAACTGACAGCCAAACTTATTTTCTGATTATGCTAGATATCAGCGTATGATACAGTCAATCATAAAATGCTCTTAAATAGGTATAAAAGACTCTGCACTTAAATGGTTTGACTCTTACTTATGAATAGATCTTTTAAAGTTAAGTTTCATAAGGAATCTCAACCAATTGATCTTCAACATGGTGTTCCCCAGGGATCTTCTGTGTCCACAACCCTTTTTAATATTTATATGCTTCATGTAGAATTTTATCTGGTTTCAGTCTTTCACACTTTATATACTCAGACATACAGATTTTAATTCCGATCAAAAAATCTAAAAAACCTTTGGGATATCTATCAATCTGCCATTGATAAAGTATTAACCCAAATGAACCTCTCTGAATGATAAGACTGAAATTTTATATATCTGCCCCAAATTAAGCCATGCAAAGGAACTTGAAATTCAGGAAGCTGCTGAACATTATCCCATTTCCCTGGAGCTCTGAGATCTAGGGATTTTCCTAGACTGAATTCACACTGAAAGCATGTGTTAAAAAAATCATTAATGATGGGTATTTTAAATTGAATGTTCTTAAGATTGAAATCTATTTTATTTTCTAAATATTTTAGAACAGTTCTACAGGCTCTTTTTTTTTTTAATCAAAACTGGATTACTGTAACTGTTTTTGGACCTACCAGTAAATGTTACAAGACCATTGCAATTATTACAGAACTCAGCAGCTAGACATAACAGGAATTAAAAGATCTGATCATAGTAGGCAACCAGTGAAGGTCTTTTAATATTGGCCTGTTAAATATAGAGCGCATCATAACGTTCTATCGTTAATTCATAAATCCCTCCACAATGAAAAGATAGAATGGTTAACCTGAGCATTACATTTCCATATCCCATCAAGATTTACAAGATCAGCAGGTACAGGGATATTGCCCATACCTTCGCCTAAAATTGCTCATCAAAATAATGTGAGAAAAAGGGCTATTTCCATTGCTGGGCCCCCAACTGTGGAACTCTGCCACAGGAACTAAGGATGGAATCAGACATCAAAATATTTAAAAAGGGTATTAGAACATGGCTATTCAAACAGGCCTTCTCAAGAGAGTGTTAACCTAACGATTACATACCCCTAATATATATATTTAGATGTTTTATATTCTCTGCTCTTACTTTCCTACATCTTTAACTGCTTAAATTTTATGATTAATTATTTTTACTATTTTATTTGTATTTAGTTTTTTAAACTTTTGTATTTTCTTCTTTTCATTTAATTTTGGAAATTAAAATATTTTTAAATGAATATTTGTTAACTAATGTAAACAGATATGTTCTCATGAAACTGGTATATAAAAAAAATAAAATAAATAAAATCAGGTGCCACGGCTATCTGCAGCACAAAATTTGCTTACTTTCACATTCCTCATCTATGCTGCACACTCTTACCAAAGCCTAACAAGACCTCTGAAGGACAGCTAGACATGCTACAGTTTGGAGTCTCGGGATTTTATTTCAGTTGAACCGCAGGAAGATCAAATTGTAACAGGAGTTAGCGCGCACTATGCTGAAAAAACATGTTAAAAAAAAAAAAAGATGCCGATCCGCAGGAAAACGAGATTTTCCCTCAGCCACGAACCCGAAACGTAATCGGGCACCCCATGCACATCCCTAATATGGTCTTCCAATTGATGTTAGATGAGTTATGGTTGATAGCTAGCAGGATGGCCCCACAAGCTGGTGCACTCACCCCAAATGCTGCTCTGGTCACTCCACATGGCAGGTCACCAACTCTCCTAGCTACTGCTGTGATGCCACTTTCTTCCATCTGGTTCCTGCTCTCTAGGCATGCACCTGACATCCCTACTTAAGGGCCTGTGGTGGGAAATTTGCAGTAATGCCCCAGAATGACATCACCTCCCTCAGATCTTAAGGGCCCTACAACCTCCTGGACTGCCTCAGCAATGGGTCAAATGTTTTGTAGTATGAGTTGCTGTGTTCCTGCCTCCTCTAGCCTGTCCACACGCACCTCTGACTGCCCATTATTGACCCTAACCTGGACTCTATTACCCTTGCCTGCATCACCTCCACTTCAGGACTGGGTCTCTACCTACACTCCAGAGACTGGGTTCCAGAGGCTGGCAGTTATTTGGTGGCCAAGGCCTAATTCAAGGGAGAAGGGGTTGGGATAGGCAATGTTCCAGTCTGGTCTCTGCACTTATCCATTCTGCCAGTTAGCGGCAAGGACCTACAGGATCTTCTCATTAGTGGAGCCAACCTCAACACAAGCATCCACAATCCTAACAATTACAAAATCTTAATGCCAATTCAATACTTTACAGCCAATGCAAAAGCACCATGGTTGGGCATTACAGAATTTGCTATTTGTGTTCCCAGTATAAAAATCTGCTGGTCAATCCAACATGCATGTCTGGGTGAGGTAAGCATCAGGTGTTTTCAATTGCCAGTCCAATTATTTATTTATTTAAAGGCTTTTATATACCGGAGTTCATGCACTAGTGCATACCACTTCAGTTTACACAGAACAAGGAACAGAAAATTACATCAAACAGATTGAACAATTAACAAATATACAATTACATCCAACGATTGGGTATAAATAACTAAAAGTTATATAAATAACTAAAATTATAAATATAAATATTATAATATAAATATTATAAATAAAAATTATAAATATAATTATAAATATAAAAATTATAAGTATAAATAACTAAAAGTTATATAAAATAACTTTATATAAATAAAAGACACGAGTAATTATGCAAAAGTTTACCTGAACTTGTATGAACCCTGACATGAAAGCCTTTAAAAAGTCTTAACATGGCTATTCCAGTGAGAATTCAGAAAAGGTATAATAGGAAATTCACAAACATTATCCATTTGACAGTATTTATGTTACCAGCCATGTACTGACAAATGAGAATTAAAGCAGATGAAGCTTTAGTTCTGTTTTGTATATACATGGCTTCCTTGTACATGAGTGCTGTGAATGACGTCCACGGCTGATGATCAAACCTTCAGCTACTCAGAGGATGCGTTTAAGGCAGTGTTAACTGATACCCCTTTCTTCACTGACTCAGTCACGGGTGAATTCCAATCTGTGTCCTGGTTAGATGTGATCAATCTACAAAAACGTTTGACTCGTGCAGAATTACATGCACTCATTGAATACTGTAGAGTGAGACGCTTTCCTCACGGTCTCAGGGTACAGAAGGAGCCACTTTTACATGCTGAGAACACTGACTTTGTTAACAGATGGAATCAAATTCTAAACAAGTGTTCTTTTGATTTAATGTTATTAATTATTGAGTCTACCAAAATTGACAACCACCTTGAAGAAGGAATTGGATGCACAATTTGAAGCTATCAAGAGCAGCTCACCATTGGAACTTTTTGAACAGCAACGTTTGGAATTTGAAGAGAATTTGGAGAAGTTTAAACGAGACAAAATTATCTAAATAAGAAATTTCAGAGACACGAGTAAGACTATAAAAAAGGATATGTATATCAATGGATGTCTTCAAACCGTACATCAAAATGGACAGTAACCTTTGCTCAGATGTCCTCAGATGAATCCTCAGGAGAAGAAGTACAATCCAGCTCTCGTCAGACTTCCTGGAACGATCAGAGACCTATCTCAAATATGGCTTCCTCGTCTTATCCATCTGTAGTTTCTTCATCTTTTTTAGATCCGGGCCAGCCACAACATGGAAACCGGGGGACCCGATCTCGGGGGCGCCAACCAATATCCCAGCCGCCTCGTGTAATGAGACAGCAAACAGACCCATGGCAATAGACTAATATTGTATTTAATTTGTCTTCTCGCCCATTGTCTAGGGATGAATATAGAATTTTGGGGAAAGGGTTGTCATTTGTACCAACAATACGATATGATGAATTTGATTTACAGAAACACCTGTATCATTTTTTTAGATCTCTTAAATTGAAGCTTTTTGCTGACACGCCAAGAGTTCAGGATGAGTCATTAGTTTATGTGAAGTCCAGATGGGTCCCTCCTGGACCAGTTGACCCTAATATAATGGTTTTTGAAAGATTGGTGCAAGATGATATCAAAAGTTTACTGACAAGAAGTGATTATGTACATTTCAATTTATCTAAAAATGATGAGTCTTTGGTTAGGGCTTTGGCTTTTGATCCACATATAATTGTCAAACCCGCAGATAAGGGTGGTGGAATAGTTGTGATGGGGAAAAATGATTACATTGCTGAAGTTCAACGCCAACTTAGTGACTAGAATTTTTATTTACAGTTACAAAATGACCCCACTTATGATTTAAAGAACAATTTCTGTACTGGTCCAAGAAGCTGTCACACGCAATTGGATTACACAACGAGAAGCCAATTTTTTGTCTATTGAATATCCCGTTACTCCTGTTTTTTTTTTCTATATTACCTAAAATCCACAAAACATTAAACAACCCCCCCCCCCCCCCGGCTATCCGATAGTTTCAGGGATTGGTTCTGTATTAGAGCCTCTCTCAGTTTGTGGATATTTTTCTTAAACCTTTTGTTCCGCTTATTAGATCCTACGTTTGTGATTCATCTCATTTGATTACTATCTTAAATACTGTTGATATTCCTTCATCATCCTGTTTTTTGGTCACATTGGACATCATCTCCTTGTACTCTAATATCCCGCAGGAAGAAGCACTAAGCACTATTGGAAAGGTTTTGAACATAAGATCAGCAAATGAATACCCACCTCCTTTTTATTACAACTGGCCTGACTAGCACTTACACAGAACGACTTTAGCTTTAATGGTACTTTTTATAGACAGGTTAAAGGTACTGCTATGGGTGCCATCATGGCACCAAGCCTTGCCTGCCTATATGTTGCAGAATTCAAACAAACATTTATCTATTGTTCGAACTGGTCAGATTTTCTTCACCTATGGTTGCGATTCATAGAGGACATTTTCATTGTCTGGGTAGGTACAGATATACAATTTTACATGTTTTTGGATTGGCTAAATGGTTGCAACACAAATTTACAGTTTAATTTTAATATTCATACCTCTCAGATTTCGTTTCTGGATTTATTAATTTCATTTGATCAAAGGCAATTTTCTACGACCATTTTTAGGAAAGATACGGACCATAATATGTTACTGACCTATGATAGCTGTCACCCAAAGATAATATCCCCACGGGCTAATTTTTGAGACTGATGGCTATGCTCTTCTAAACCTGAGTTCCTTTTAAAAGCTAAGGAGATGACATCTCTGTTTTTAGAGAGGGTGTACCCTAATAGGATTTTGAGAAAAGCTTTTAAAAGAGCTCTCTATGTGAATAGAGACCTGTTTCTACCTCAAGCACATGCAAGTGATACCACAGTTAACTGCATTTTACCTTTTTCCACAAAGAGTAAATTGATAACTAGTATCATTCGCAAGCATTGGAATTCGCTGACATTAGGAAATGTATTTAAAAGCAGACAGATTCACTTATTGGAGAGGTAAAAACCTTCGTGATTTATTAGTACACTCCGATATGACTTTGGTTGATAGTAACCTTAATTCGGTGGGAGAACAAACGGTGTGGGCACTGTTCTATATGTTCTCATACAACGTTAATGTCATCTTTTGAACATCCAATCTCGGGTAGGATTTTTACTCTAAGACAATTTTCAGACTGTACTTCGGATGGGTGGTTTATGCTATAAGATGCCCGTGTAAAATTATATGTGGGGAAGACTTCATGTATGATAAAAACACGTATCATTGAACTTAAATCTAATATTAATAGGCTATGTGAGAATGCACCACTCGTTGAACATTGGGTCCAATTTTCACATTCTCCCTCTGATTTGTTCTTTTTTGTATTGGAAGTTGTTGCCCCCCCCAGCTCGTGGGGGCAATTTTTCAGAAATTTTAATCCAAAAAGAGCAAAAGTGGATATTTACATTAAACACTGTAGCCCCAGCTGGTTTGAACAAGGAATTTGAATGGTTTCACTTTATCTGAATATGATTGGCTAACCAGGCTGTCTCCCGATTGGCTGTTTCCTACTGAAGTGTGATTGGTTGACCTGATTCACGCGCCTTTTTACCTCTATTAAATACCCTTTAGATTAAACGCTTAGACGCACTCCCTGTTGAATTCTGTGAAGTCTACTGTAAGGTATGTAAATTGTACTTAATCTTTGTGTTTTTAAGATCTGTGCAGCCGTGGTAATCTTTACATAGTCCAATTTTTATTTTCTATTGTAGACTGCTTGATTAAATTCACTGTCCCTCCCGACGCAGACTCGGCGAAACATGGGACTGTGTCGAGGGGGGACACTGTACTATGCCTGATGATAATAGACTTAAAATTAGAAACTGTGCAATTATGATGTATCAATTAATTAATACTTCATACGAACATCATAGATATAAGCTGAACCAAGAACAAATATTTGGAAATATGGAGAATGTGATACCTCATAACGATTGAGCCTCAATATTTGTCAGAATGCTCCCAACAGATGTGTCAAATATACACAACGTTAACCAGTATGCTAAAAGGTTGGTTTAACGCAATTGACCATATTTATAATCATTGGTATCCACATTCTAGATTTTATTTTTTTTCATTTTTGCATTTTTCCATTGTTTATAGAGACAGATAGAAACATAGAAATGACGGCAGAAGACGACCAAATGGCCCATCTAGTCTGCCCAGCAAGCTACGCACTTTATCCATTTTTTTCCCCCTTTTTTTCTCTCCCACCTGTTACTATTGGCTTCCAGTACCCTCCAGCCCTAATTCCCCTCCACCCCACCACCAATTTAGAGAGCAGCGCCGTATCTGCATCCAAGTGAACGTCCAGCTCAATTAGGGGTAGCAACCGCTGTAACAAGCAGGCCACACCCTTACCCCATACTCTTACCCACCCCTGTTTTTATTTTTTTGTTTGTTTTTGGGGTTTTTTTTTGGAGATAGCAGCCCTCCATCCTTCCGCTCCGTGAAGGTGGAACACCAACTACTGGCCACTGGCATCCCGCTCCGTGAATGCCTCTGTGGCTACTGCCGCTCCGTGCAGTGTTTGAATGCCTCCTCTTTATTCCCGCCCTCTAGACTTGATGGATCCACAGTGTTTATCCCACGCCCCTTTGAAGTTGTTCACAGTTTTAGACTTCACCACTTCCTCCGGAAGGGCATTCCAGGCATCAACCACCCTTTCCGTGAAAAAATACTTCCTGACATTGGTTCTTAGTCTTCCTCCCTGGAGCCTCAGCTCGTGACCTCTGGTTCTGCTGATTTTTTTCTGACGGAAAAGGTTTGTTGTTGTCTTTGGATCATTAAAGTTTTTCAAGTATCTGAAAGTCTGAATCATATCCCCCTACTCCTTCTTTCCTCCAGGGAGTACATATTTAGATTGTTCAATCTCTCCTCGTATGTCATCCGATGAAGACCCTCCACCTTCCTGGTCGCCCTTCTCTGTACCGCTTCCATCTTGTCCTTGTCTCTTTGTAGATACGGTCTCCAGAACTGAACACAGTACTCCAGGTGAGGCCTCACCAAGGACCTGTACAAGGGGATAATCACTTCCCTTTTCTTACTCTATATTCCTCTCTCTATGCAGCCCAACATTCTTCTGGCTTTTGCTATTGCCTTGTCGCATTGTTTCACAGACTTCATATCATTAGGCACTATCACCCCAAGGTCTCTCTCCTGCTCCGTGCACATCAGCCCTTCTCCCCCCATCGAATACAGTTCATTCGGATTTCCATTCCCCATATGCATGACTCTGCACTTCTTGGGATTGAATCTCAGCTGCCATATCTTCGACCACTCTTCCACCTTCCATAAATCCTGTCTCATTCTCTCCACTCCTTCCGGCATGTCCACTCTGTTGCAGATCTTAGTGTCATCCGTAAAAAGACAAACTTATCATTGGAAAAAAGCTGTCACCACTTCACGCTACGCACAAACACCAGCCTGACCCGACATGATCCGTGTTTCGTGGGCTTCTTCAGGGGTACAATGTTGTTGCGGTGTATTTTTAAAGTCTGTCCCGTGACATAACGCTATAGCATGATCTTAGCTTTTGCTAAAGCCCTGCTTTAGCAAAAGTCTCTATAAACAAAAGCATGATCTCAGCAAAAGCTGAGATCATGATATACCGTTATGTCATGGGACAGACTTTAAAAATACACCGCAACAACATTGTACCCCTGAAGAAGCCCACGAAACACGGATCATGTTGGGTCAGGCTGGTGTTTGGGAAAAAAAGCTGTCACCACTTCACGCTACGCACAATGATAAGTGATCTGTCTCTATAAATAATTAATAGAAAAATGAAAAAATGAAAAAAAATAAAATCTAGCATGTGGATACCAAGGATTATAAATATGGTCAATTGCGTTAAACCAACCTTTTAGCATACTGGTTAACATTGTGTTTATTTGACATCTGTTGGGAGCATTCTGACAAATATTGAGGCTCAATCGTTATGTGGTATCACATTCTCCATATTTCCAAATATTTGTTCTTGGTTCAGCTTATATCTATGATGTTCGTATGATGATAATCGACTGCATAACAGTGGAGTTGCCGGTATGAAATAAAGAATTTACAAGATTTTGGACTATACAAGTTCCCTGCACTTTTCTTGGTTATGATTTGATTGCTGAGTGCAGTTTGTCTCTGTGTTTGTTTTAAATTATGTGACCATTTAAAACTGCTACTTCATGAGCATGCAGTATAGAAATGGTTTTTAATAAAAATAAATAGATACCCTTCTCTCCAACCTGAAGGCCACATGCTATGAAGACCCTGCCCCTTAATGGTCAAGCAGACTAGAACCAGACTTCTGGATCACCTCTAATCCAGTGTAAATGGATCTCAGTTGGAGGAGCAAAAAAATGAATATGGTAGCAAGATCAATATTAGGAAAGACACAGCATTGCTTCTACAGGCTTTTGGATCTATCACCTAATCAATATACAATATCTTTCCTGGGTGACGTTGAAAACTGTGATGCTAATCCAGCTGTCTCAATTTGACAACAAATGGCCTTTATCCATTTCAGTCTGGATTCAGACTACACAACAGCACTAAGACAATACTGGTGATCCTAGGTGAAGACCTATGCATGTGCATGGACTGTGGTCAAGCAGCCATACTAAAAGGTACTCAGTGGCATTTGATACCATGACTACAATAGTTTAATGTGGCTGAAACTTGACATAAAAGACCTATTTGAATCAATCTATCCTTTCCCTCTGGTAAAGCCAAGCTTGAAGAATACAAGGAAGAATGGACATGATCTCTTAGGTTAAACCAATGAAAATTTTTATTTTTGATAGGGGGACCAGAGACCTTGATCAAGGGCATACACTGGATGTGATTTACTTTGATTTCTGCAAAGCTACTGATGCCATCCCACATAAGAGGCTCATTAATAAGAGGAGCATCTTGGGTATGTGTTCTAAGATGGTGGAATAATTAGAAACTAGTTCTGTAGTAAGAGGGTGGATACAAGGAGGATAAAAAGGTCATTAATGAGTGCCAGAACAGATGGTCCTGGGGCTGGTTCCATTCAATGCCTGTGAGAGACATGGTGGCAGTGTCTAAAAAAAGTTCACTTTTTTGTACATCAAAGATCTTCAAAGTTGATACCCATGAGGAAGTATACAATGAGAAGCAATCTAAAAAAGCTCAAGTGGCTAAATACTTGGCAGTTAAGATTCAATGGAAAAAAAAAGCAGAGAGTAGACGTTAGTAGGTAAAGAGCTTATGTGCACTGACCTCCAAGGTAGCAAACTGGTGCAATGAAGGCAGTGACCCACAGGCAGGAGAAGGCTTGAGTGAATAGGGAATGCTATCAGCAGAACAAAAGGAAGTGATATGCCCTTGTAGAGGACAATGGTGAGGCCTCATCTGGAATACTGTGTTCAGTTCTGGAACAATTGATTGTGATTTTAATATGCAGCACATTAATCTCAGAATCAGGAAAGGTTATAAATTGCATATTCTAAAATGATTAAAGCCTCTCCTCAATTATGGCTTTTGTTCTGTGCTCCAGATTTTAATTTTCTCCAATTTAGATCACTGAAATGCCCTTTTCATGGGTCTTCCAGTGAGTAGTCTGAGGCTCCTCCAATTACTTCAAAAGGCCACAAGAATTTTAACAAGTGGAAAAAAAATATGACCATATCATTCCCACATTAATTGCTTTACCTTTGTTACCAATAACAATTAGGATAGATTATAAAGTCTTATGCCTACAACACAAATCAATGCATAAAAAGGCTGTAGAGCTAAATGCCGCTTTTAATTTGCACACCCCTCAATGGAATTTAACATCTGCAAACAAAGGCTGGTTGACAGTGCCTTCAGTTTGAACTGCACATCTGAGTGAAGTAAGAGCTACTTCAATTGCTTGTCCTAAATTGTGGAATTTTCTGCCAGGAGAATTAAGGCTGCAAAACCTTTTCTGTTTAAGACAGGCTTGAAGACTTGGCTTTTTAAGCTAGCTTGAGAATAATGGTTAAGATCAGGCAGTTCTTCTACTCTGGCTAGAAGGATGTTTTGGAGTCCGGACATTGAGTGAGGTTTATTTTGTATTTTACTTTATTATACTTGTATTATGATTTTCTTTACATTTATTTGTTCACTTTAACCATTGTGATTTTAGACAGTGCTGGAGAGTAGCTGGCTGTCATGGTACAGGTGGGCAATGATGTAAGAAAATGTGGGAGAGGGTCTGAACCTAATTTAGGATTTTAGGTAGAAAGATGAAATCTAAGACCTCCAGGGCGCATTCTGAAATGCTTCTGGTTCCACATGCAGATCTCTGGAGTCAATGTGTGGGTAAGATGATTGTGCAGGGAAGAGGGATTCAGTTTTGTAAGGAACTAGGGAACCTTTTGGGTACAAGGGACCCTTTTCTGAAAGGATGGGCTCCACCTTCAGAGAAAAACCAGGCTGCTGGCACTAAAGATTTAAAAAGGAGAGAGCAGCTTTTAAACTAGAAAAGGAGGAAAGCTGACAGTCACTCAGCAATGCATGGTTCATAGGAATGTATCCTTATAGGATACTAATCTAACAGGAGAGTTAGGGCATCCCAGAGATTCCAATAGAAGCAAACTATCCATGTGCCTATATGTAAAACAAAAATCACCTGAGCAAAAGATTTGCAAATTATCCCTATCAACTGAAAAGCAGGTTGTTAATACAAACACTTTGAAATGTCTGTATGCCATTGCCAGAAGTCTAAGTAGTAAGATGGGAGAGTTAGTGTCTAGGGCAGTAAATGAGATTAACCTAATTGGCATCTCAGAGACCTTGTGGAAAGATATAGCAATGTCCCATTGGTTATCAGGGTACAAATGGTTAGGGATGTGCATTTGTTTAACACAAGTTAGACAATTTCAACGAAATTGTCTAATTCATCCTGGTTTGGGAGACCCAAATCCTGAAATGGATCCCCCCTGAAATTCGGGAAAAATTCATTTTTCAGGTTAGCATGGGGGGGCACATTAAAAAAAGCAAACCTTCACATTTACTTATTTACAAACCCCCTCCCCCACCATCCCAATTCCCCCCCCCCCCCCCAAGATGTACCAAAAGGCCTGGTGGTCCAGCAGGGGTCCCGGGAGCGATCTTCCACTCTTGGGGCATCAGGCCTGCCAGGAATTAAAATGGCCGGTCCTTTGCCCTTACCTGACCCTGAGGAGCCATGCTCCCCTGCACCAGTAGCTATCCTGCCTGAGGTGCAATGTCCTTGGATGCCAAATGCCACATCAGGGACAGACATGCTCAGAAACACAGGGACATACTGCTACTAGCTCACGCTCCAAGTACCCACCCTGAGGAACACACTTCACCACAGCCATAGATCTTTGTCCACTCCTCATGGGATGTTGAAGGATCTAGGCACCCACACTCGAGAAGAGCTCCACCTAAACACTTTGTGCTCAGACTGGAGGTACTTGAGCAAACACTCCCATCATCATTGCCCAACACAGACTGCATATACAGCCAGATATTGGATTACCATCTGCAAACACCTTCTCCAGTTCATTGAGAGAGTCTTCAGAAAGAAGATCTAGCAAGATACATGACCTGTCAACAGCTTGTAACTTCAGGCCTTACCAAGTTTGACTGTCCAGAGAGATACAGGGCATGAAAAGCCAACTTCAAGGATGCAGTGGAAGATATGAAACTCACCTCAAGAGGAGATGAGCTTGATGGTGAAATGGCTGGGACATGAATCTGTAAAACGAATGGAAGGATTAGCAGGCATCTACCTGCATTTTGCCTCTAAAGCATTAAAAGCTATGGCAAAGACTCAAGCAGTACTATTGCAATCCAATTGCTATAGAGAATGCATTGCTCAAGAAGATAGTTTCCCAAGGGTGTCCAGAGACAACCACAAGTTAGAAGAAATGGGAGATCTCCCGGAAGTGGGAGCAGACAAAGTAGAACAGAACTTACCAGGTCTGTATTGGACACATGTGAGGAAAAGCCCACCCTAGCCAAGCTGCCATGTAATAACAGAAATGGGAATCACATGTACAAAGTATAAAGAAAACCACCAACAAAGACACCCTCCCCCTTTGAAGTCTTCTATGAAGTTCTTACAAGACTTAGCCAAGATAAGGGACAATCCCAGCTTCTTGGTAGATCTGAAGCCTACCAGATCAGCTACTTCATGAATGAAAGATCTCCAAGTACAGCAATTCTAGGAAGCCTCTGTGCATTGTAGAGAGGTATCTCCTATCACAAAGTGCAGGACCCAGATCATCATTGTCCGATACACAAGAAGCCCCACCTGCTTGGAAAGGGTAGAAGATTCAAGGGAAAACCCTTAAAATAGCATGAAGAACTGTATGGAATTTGCTACAGATGTTGCTCTTCAACCAACCATATGGCTAAAGATTGTAAAGCAGATATCAAGTGTTCAGAGTGTAGCAGTGAGCAATGTGACAGTGCTCTGCACCCAGGGGGAAGAAAGCTTCATCTTTCAGGAACCTCACATCCTAGGCTGAACCACAGCAGAGAGGAAGAGGCAGAGTGGACTAGATCATGGATAAAGAGTTCTCCAAAGATGAAGCAAACCACTGGGAGGCTCTTCTCCCATTCTGGATGCCCAGATCCCAACTTCCCAACAGGGCAAGCACTCATGACTCATGTCACTGCAGAAGACTGGGGTTTTTCCCCTAAAGAAACTTCACCACCTTCATGAACATATTGGCCAGTGACAATGCAGAGTCAACGCCACCCTTAAAAGAAAATGGGTGTTGGTACCTACCTACAGTGTATACCTCCCACAGAAACCAGGCCAGATCCAGATCATCTGACTCCAGTGTGTTTCCTGGGTTCTCAATGTGCTTCTCACGGGACCTGACATGATCAACATGTTGGGAGTGTTGATTCGCTTCAAGAAAGCGGTCGCTGTGACAGCTGATATCCAGCAAATGTTTTACTGCTTTTCCATGCATACTGACTACAGAAATTACCTCAGATTCCTGTGGTACTGTGACAATGACATTGGCAAAGATTATGAAGTACTGAATGCAAGTGCATGTCTTCAGTAACCATCCACCTGCAGTGGCCACATATGGGCTCAAGATAGCCCAAGAAAAAAAAAAAAGTGGTGCAGATCTCAGACACTGGAAAGGAAACTTATGTAGATGGATTAAAGTCCTTACCTACTGTGGAAGAAGCAATTGACTTAATAAAGACACAAGTGATGCTGGCAGATGCCAATCTGAGGCTCCACAAAATAGCCTCCAACAGCCCTAAAGTAATGCAAACATTTCCTACAGATGATCATGCCGAAGATCAAGAACTTGGACCTGAGTGGACATAATCCAAGGCTTCGTTGGAGTGGAGGTGAGTTGGGACGTCTTCACATGCCAAGTCTCAACCCAAGAGAGACCATATACTTGCAGAGGTGTCTAGTCTACAGTCAGCCTGTTTGCTCCACTGGGATTTATGGCTCCAGTCACCAAAGAGCCTTGCTGAGAAAGTTATCAAGCACCACAGAGTGGGACATCCCACTACCTCCAGCAATGAAGCCAGAATGGGAGAAATGAAGAAGTTCCCTAAAGACATGAACTCCACATACGACATGACACTGCCAGCACAAAGATCTGCATCTTTTGATGCATCTTTTCAAGCCATAGCTGCAGTAGCCTACCTGAGAGTGACAGATGCAAAAGCAACACTGCACAGAGGCTTCATCTTCAGCAAGGCCAAGTTGGCACCACAGCTTAACCACATCATATCATGCTTGGAATTGTGTGGAGCAGTGCTAGAAGTGGAGAAAGAACTGATGGACATTCAAATTGATGCAAGTCCACTTTTACACAGACAGCAAAGTAGTACTGGGCTACATCTAATACCAAACAAGAAGATCCTATGTATACATCAGCAATAGAGCTGAGCATATGCAAAAGTCGATATGCCCAGAATGGTACTATATGCCCACCAGAAACTTATCATGCTACAAGAACTGTACCAACACCCCACTTGAGGATAACATTGCTGACAGGGCCAGAGCCTCCAGAAACCAAAACATGGGTCTTGAGAATCCACTCTTGTAGACCCAACTTGGATTCAGACCTTCATCCAGTCACTACTCTTGCCACCAGCATTGTTCCTGAGAGCAATTTGGGAGCCCACCCTCTCTCACTTCTCAAGTTGGGTGACACTTAGGACAGCTATAGCATACCTCATCCATATGATCTCAAGACACAAATAGACTGATAGCAGGCCTGGTACCTGTTATCTATGGCACCTTTGCCCAAAGCCCCACTCAGTAGATGAGATTACTCTGCTCAGGTAAGCATCTTGTGCTGTGTACAACCGGAAACATACAAGACAATATAATTGTATCAGAAATACAAACCTCCAAGGATAGTTGCCTTTGTCAGTAAAGGGGTTCAACTTCCAAAGACAGCCTGCTAAGAGTTGGTGGCTGTATCACCCACACAGAACTAGAGCAGAGTGAGAAGAACCCTATAATCATTCCTGGTCTATACCATGTAGCTACCCTGCTTGTTCAACAGGGCATTGAGCAGGTCCAACACCAAGGTTGGCACTTTATAGAGGGAGCCATCGGAGCTGTAGGATTATGGATCATGGGAGCAAGACGATGCATCACTTTTGTAATCTACAAATGTCAGATGTCAAGCTACCTAACAAATTTAAATGTTGCTGGAAGACTGATGTGATTTTTGTTTTTTAGATATAGGCATACCCCCTGAAGAAGGCATAAGATTATGCCAAAACATTGTCAATTTCGAATGAATTTAGTGGAGTGAATGCAGCAGGCTAAATACAAAAAGATCAAAATTAAGATAACGAGCAGCAGTGCCAGCAAGTCTGGTGCTGCAATTATAACATGGGTGGAATCTGTCGGAGCAGCGAGTGTGGATAGCGGGTAGGGGGCAGGTTACAGAGTTGGGGAAGCTGGCCAATGAGCATCGGGCACAACGGCTCGCGGCGTTCAAAGCTAGCCAGCAGAGGGCATTTCACGCCATTTGCCGGTTAGGCAGCAAGGAGCAGGGGGCTTCCTGGTCCTCATCGCGAGCAGGTTCTGTGAGGAAATAATCATAAGAATAGCACCAACCTGATTAGCATCCAGCCTGTTACTTCAAGAAAGAGGCGCGTGAGTTTAAGCCTTATCGTACAGCAGATAAGGGTGGCTGGCAACATGCCCAAAAAAGGCTGCAAGGGAGTGAGCATGTTTAGCCCTCCCGATCAAGCCCATGGGGTCTGTAACCCTACCCCAGGCAAGCCACGCCTCTTACCCCGAGAGGACGCCAGTTCAGGGGAAAGCGGCCCCGAGGCTCCGGCATCAGGAGGAAACCCGGCAGCGAATGATAGTGGTCAGGGACCAATCAGTACTGCCGTGGAACCCCCCCTGTGCGCGCCCTCCGGAGCCGATTTCATTGAGGCCGAGCTGCAGGAATTCAGTTACAGCCCATCCCCCAGCGTCTCAATTTATATTGGAAGCAAAACAGGCGGGACGTTCACTGGCCACAGTGCGTTCCCAATTAGCAGGCTTCGCCTTTTTCCAAAAATTAAACGGGCAACCGAACCCGTTGAACAGTTTCCGAGTGAAGAAAGTTCTCGGGGGTTGGCAGCGGGGTCAGGGTGATAGGGAGGACAAAAGGCAGCCAATTAGTTACCGGGACTTAGGCACATTAGGGGAGATTTTGCCACAGGTTTGTTGGTCGACTTTTGAAGTAACCCTGTTCAGAGCTGCTTTTTCCTGGGCCTTCTTTGGGGCCATGAGAATTAGCGAATTAGTGGCAAAATCACGGCAAGGCTAGTGGGGAAACCGGCATGCTGTTCGAGAATGTGCAGATTTGTGATTCAATGGTTAGATTGTTTATCCCCCTAGATCTAAGACGGACCAGGAGGGTAAGGGAGCCGTAATCATGTTGGTACAAGATGCCCAAGAGACGGTATGTCCGGTTTGTATGGCTCACAAGTATATGCGTATACTAGAGATGTGAATCGTGTGATCGATAGTCTTAACGATCGATTTCGGCTGGGAGGGGGAGGGAATTGGATCATCGCAGTTTGGGTTTTTTAAATATCGTGTAAATCGAAAACCGGCACACTAAAACATCCCTAAAACCCACCCCGACCCTTTAAAATAAATCCCCCACCCTCCCAAAATGCCTTAAATTACCTGGGGTCCAGAGGAAGGGTCCCAGTGTGATCTTTTACTCTCGGACCTTGGACCTCCGTGATTTGTAGAAACAAAATGGCGCCGGCGCTACCTTTGACCTGTCATATGACAGGCCGGCGCCATTTTATTTTTTGTCCCCAGACGTCAGGAGCATAGGAGATCTCTCCCGGACCCCCACTGGACCCCCAGGGACTTTTGGCCAGCTTGGGGGGCCTCCTGACCCCCACAAGACTTGCCAAAAGTCCACCGGGGGTCCGGAACGACCTCCTGCAGTCGAATCGTTTTTCCATACGGAAAAACGATTCGCGGTAGGAGATCACTCCCAGACCCCCGCTGGACCCCCAGGGACTTTTGGCCAGCTTGGGGGGCCTCCTGACCCCCACAAGACTTGCCAAAAGTCCAGCAGGGGTCCGGAATGACCTCCTGCAGTCGATTCGTGTTGCCTTACGGCCGGCGCCATTTTGCGCAAAATGGCGCCGGCCTGTCATATGACAGGTCAAAGGTAGCGCCGGCGCCATTTTGTTTCTACAAATCACGGAGGTCCAAGGGTAAAAGATCACACCGGGACCCTTCCTCTGGACCCCAGGTAATTTAAGGCATTTTGGGGGGGGTTCGGGAGGGTGGGGGATTTATTTTAAAGGGTCGGGGTGGGTTTAGGGTTGTTTTAGTGTGCCGGTTTTCCCGCCCTCCCCCTTGATTTACGATTTTTTGACGATAAATCGGGGGAATTGTTATTGTATCGCAGCTCTAACGATTTTTGACGATTTAAAATATCGGACGATATTTTAAATCGTCAAAAAATGATTCACATCCCTAGCGTATATGTCCGAAGATGGAGTGTCCATTCATACTTGAGGATACGTCTCCTTTTATGCGGTTTCAGTTCATAAAGGTGTTAAGTTTAGCTATTAGCAGAGCAGGCGGTGATACGAGATGTTATAGTTTGCATTCGTTTCGTATAGGGGCGGCCACTTCGGCAGCTGAAGCCGGGCTGTCAGATTGATATCAAATGATTAGGCCATTGGAAGTAGTCTGCTTTTCGGTTGTACGTTAGGCCTCGTTTTCGGTAGGGTATGGGGCCATACGGCATTGGGGGCGGGAGGGATGCAATTGTTTACTAATTTTGAATTTGTATTGCAGAGTGTGTGGGGGCGAGGAGGTTCGAAGGATGTGCCTGGATAGTGGGTCATTCCTACATACATCGGGCACAGAGAAGAGCACTGAAACATCCTTATGGTGAAAATTTGGACTTGGAAGGAGTTTGATGGCATTAGGCATGGTTTAGCAAGAGGGGCATGGGTTGGGACGATCTCTTGCCCTTTTTGTTTGAGCAGATACAAATGTGGGGAGAGCCGAACATAATTATTGTTCACCTGGGTGGGAATGACATCGGGTCTAAGACATGCAGGGAATTAATCACTTGCATGAAGAAGGATTTCTCCCAGCTCATGATCAGATGGCCACGGATTTTATTAGGATGGTCGGACATTATTGTGCGACTGCATAATAATGCGATACTGTGGCGTTCTGGGGTCAAAAAATTAAACAGACAAGTGGGTAAATTGATGGGGTGGGAGGGAGGATTTTGGGTGAGACACCAGTGGTCTTGGGATACAGAATCGGGTTTATTAGTGGGGATGGTATACATCTGAGGTCGGTATGGATTTGTTTAATACCACCATACAAGAAGGGCTAGAGAGGGAGATCAGAAGATAGTAACATAGCCGCAGTGGGGGGGTCAAACAATATCCTATCTGTTGTGGTGGAAACCCGAGCCCAAAAGGTTTATGTAATGGGGCAGCGACAGGTGGTAAGGAGGGGGGGGGGGGGGGGGGGGGGAGAAGAGCCTCGTGTAGCTGGAGGGGCTGCACCGGCGAACTACGGGGCCAAAGTTCCCGGTGTGAGTCTACTCTCGCGGGTTTGAGGCAGAGTAGGTGGGGATAGGGGAGGGAAGAAGTCACTTCACCATTGGTGACAAGGTGAAGATGGGGAGGGTGGAAATTGGACAGGGGGCAGTTTTGGAGGGGTTGTTTTATAGTTGTAAGTTTTAAGGGCTCGGGTTGGTGTTTTGGTATTAAACTGCGGTCAATTTAAAAGCCACTATTGTGTATGTTGCATAATTGGGGGTATGGGACCATGGGGATCAGCAGTATTCCATCCCCATGTTAGTACATTTTAATTTGTAAGGCAACTAATAAGCAGAACTGAGTGTATAAAAACATAAAAAAGTAGCCAGAAGCTTGAAATATGCTAGTAGAAGTCTATACCTAAGTAAAAAGGTTGAAAAGTTCAGTTCAGTTACTCACCTTGGAAAGGTGTTGAGGTAGTGTGATTTGGTTTGATTAGGTACCAACATTTGATAATCAAGAGAACAGTGAGTCACTCTGGCTGACTAACTGAAGTATTTCCCACCCCTCGCTCATCCTTTAATTTATAGGCAGGTGCCACTTTCACAAAAAAAACAAAAACCAGAGTTTGATCAGTCCCTTGTAGGCCACTACCAGACATATAGTGAATTCACTAATACATTTAAAGGACGTTAGACACATGCCTACTCCCATAGCAACCTAAAACCTAAGTAGGAACTGAACAAAATTGAGATGAAGGCAGCAGCCCAGCAGCAAGAGGGGGGCTTCCCAGTCTTTTGCATTGAATGTCACATGTATGATTTTTTTACCCACTGGTGAGAAGTTGTACATGTGCATGCGATGCAAAGAGCTCCTGGCTCTCAGAGAACGAGTCCGATCTCTGGAGGCAAGAGTGGCAGACCTGGAGGAGCTGAGGCAGACAGAGAGGTATATAGATGAGACCTTCAGGGACATAATAGCCAAGTCCCAACTTCAGACAGGTGGCTCTGGTGCTGCCTTAGAGGAATAAAGTCTCATGATTGGGGAGCATCAACAGGGTGCAGCAGGAAAGGATCCTGTAGCAAGGACCTGCTCTCCAGGTAATGCATTGTCCTTTCGCACTGAGGATATCTCCCCAAGGCCTACTGCCCAGGAGGGAAGGGTTAGGTCGGCTGTCAGTTGGTGATTCGATTATTAGGAATGTAGATAGCTGGATGGCTGGTGGGCGTGAGGATTGCCTGGTAACATGCCTACCTGGTGCGAAGGTGGTGGCCCTCATGCGTCACCTAGATAGGATTTTAGTCAGTGCTGGGGAGGAGCCGGCTGTTGTGGTACATGTGAGCACCAATGACATAGGAAAATGTGGGAGGGAGGTTCTGGAAGCCAAATTTAGGCTCTTAGGTAGAAAGCTTAAATCCAGAACCTCCAGGGTAGCATTCTCTGAAATGCTCCCTGTTCCATGTGCAGGTCGGTCAGAGGTAGGCAGAGCTCCGGAGTCTCAATGTGTGGATGAGACGATGATGCAAGGAAGAGGGATTCAGTTTGGTTAGGAACTGGGGAACCTTTTGGGGAAGGGGGGGGTTGGGGGGGGGGAGTCTTTTCTGAAGGGATGGGCTCCACCTTAACCAGGGTGGAACCAGACTGCTGGCACTAACCTTTAAAAAGGAGATAGAGCAGCTTTTAAACTAGAACAAAGGGGAAAGCAGACAGTCGCTCAGCAGTGCATGGTTCAGAGAGAGGCATCTTCAAAGGATACTAATGATGCATTAGAATTAGGGCATCCCGACAGTGAGGTTCCAATAAGAAAAGTAGTCCAAGTGCCTGTAACTAAAAACTCACCTGAGCTAAAAAATTCTAACTTATCCCTATCAATTATTTATTTATTTATTTTATATACCGACATTCGATCGAGAGATATCACATCGGTTTCCAGGTAACAGGTTGAATAGGGCGAGATCTGCCCTATTTTACATTGTAACATGGTAACAATTAATAAAACAATTGAAATAAAAAACATGGTAACAGTGGAATACAAATAAAAGAGAATATAAGCTTATAGCATATAACCTATATACAATATGACTTGTTAACGAATAGATAGGGTGTCTGGTTGATGGGAAAGGATGAGTGGGAGAGGGGATGGGGTAGGTGGAGGGTGGGAGTGGTTGTGGGAGGGGTGTTATGCATTCGTGGAGGTTAGGAATCAAGTGGGAAGGCTTTTAAGAACAGCCATGTTTTGAGCTGTTTTTTAAAGACTTGCGGTGAGGGTTCGTTTCTGAGATGAGTGGGAAGGGAGTTCCACAGGGTAGGGCCAGCTATTGAAATGGCTCGTTTGCGTGTTGCATTGATGTGTGCATTTTTGAGATTGGGGATGGAGAGGAGACCTGTGTTGGAGGATCTGAGAGTTCTTTGTGTGGGGTATGGTTGGATAGTGTTTAGCCAGACCATTGTGTTTATTTTTTTGTGTATAAGGGTGAGGGTTTTATACTGGATTCTTTGTGTGATGGGCAGCCAGTGGAGGTCTTTGAGAGTGGGTGTGATGTGGGAGGATTTTCTGTGGTTGGTGATAATTCTGGCGGCGGCGTTTTGTAGGACTTGGAGGGGTTTGATGTGGATTTCTGGGAGTCCAAGGAGGAGGGAGTTGCAATAGTCGAGTTTTGAGAAAATAATTGATTGAAGTACTGTTCGGAAATCGTGCGGCTGGAGGAGGGGTTTGAGTTTAAGTGTTTGAAGCTTGAAAAATCCATCTTTGATTGTATTGGAGATGTGTCGTTTAAAGTTGAGTCTGCTGTCGATTGTTACGCCTAGGTTTTTTGTGGATGGTGTGAGTGAGGTTCTTGAGAAGTTTGGCATCCCCGGGTTGTTTGAGCTTCCTGGGTTGTTTGAGGGGGTGCTCACGAGAAGAGAAGAGGGACGGTCGTCATGGATGTGAATGATCTCTGTTTTGGCTTGGTTGAGGCAGAGAGATAGTTGGGATAGCAGTAGTGATAGTTTTGAACTGAGTTTGTTCCATCTTTCCATGGTGAGTTCAATGGACTTGGTTATGGGGAGTAATATTTGAATGTCGTCTGCATAAACGAAGTAGGTGAGGTTTGCATCTGAGAGGTATTTGCATAGTGGGAGGAGGTAGATGTTGAAGAGGGTTGAGGATAGTGAGGAACCTTGAGGGACGCCATGGGTGAGGGGCACTTGGGAGGATTCAGATGAGTTTGTCTTGACTATGAAGGATCTGTTAGTGAGGTAGGATTTGAACCAATTGAGTGTAGTGTCTCGAAGACCGATTTCTTTAAGCCTGGTGAGGAGTGTTCTGTGATTGATGGTGTCAAAGGCGGCTGATATATCAAGGAGTATCAGGAGGAATGTTTTGCCAGGGTCACGACCTCCGAGGATGGTGTCTGTGAGAGAGGAGGAGAGTTTCTGTGCTGAATAATTTTCTGAAACCATGCTGTGTTGGGTGGAGAACATTGTGGGCGTCAAGGTGGTATAAGTTGATTGTTGACTGTTTTCTCGATGATTTTTGCTAGGAATGGGAGATTGGAGACTGGTCTGTAGTTTGCTGGATCTGATTTGTCGAGTTGAGGTTTTTTGATGATGGCGCTTTTGAGTTTGTCTGGGAAGATTCCTTGCTCGAGTGATAGGTTGATGATGTGGGTTATAGGTTTGACAATAATCTCTTTGATGAGTTTTAGGGTTTTGATAGGTATGGAGTCTACGGGGTGGGAAGCTGGGTTGGTTTTTCTGATGATGGGTTCAATTTCTGTAGATGCAACGGGTGTGAATTGGGTCCATGTGTGAATGGGCGGAGGAATGTTTGTTGAGTCGTCGTGTGTTTGGGGAATCTTGGCAATGATGTTGTCAACATTGTCCTTGAAAAATTGAGCTAGTTTTTCACTGGAGATGTTGTTGGAGTTTGGCGTTGTGTCATTCTGGATAGGGTTGGTGAGGTCTTTGACGTAGGAGAAGAGAGTCCTCGGGTTAAATTGGTATTCATGAATTCTTGTTGTGTAGAAGTTGCGCTTTGCTGTGTTGAGGTCAGCTGTATAGTTGTGTAGTAGCGTTCTGTATTTGTCTTTTAGGTTTGGTGTAGGTGTTAGTCTCCATTGTTTTTCGGTTTGTCTCAGTGTTCGTTTTGATGTTTTCAGTTCTGGGGTGTACCAAGGCGCATTTTGTTTAGTAGATGGTCTGATTTCCTTTTTTATTGTGGGGCATAATGTATTGGCTATGTCAGCGTTGATGGAAATCCAGGAGTTTGTAGCGGAGTTGGCATCGTGTAGGTTAATTGTTTTTAGTGCTTCAGGTAGCAGCTCTGCAAGATCTTCACTGGAGCATGGTTTGGTGTATTCGATGAAGCAGATGTCTGTTTTCAATGTGGTCGATTGATGTTGAAGCTTGGCTTGTATGAGGTTGTGGTCGGACCATGGAGTGGGGGTTGCAGTGGGTGGTTCAGTTGCGGATATTTTTTTGTTAAGGAAGATTAAGTCAAGGGTGTGTCCAGATTTCTGAGTGGGGGTGTTGATGATTTGTGAGAATCCAAGGGCAGTCATGGTGGATAGGAGTAGTTCGCAGGTGGGAGAAGGCGGGAGGGTGTCAATATGGAGATTGAAGTCTCCTAGTATGATGGCTGGTTCTTGTAGGTTGATGTGTGTTGTGATGGCGTTGACCAGTGGGGAGAGGTTGTGCTGTAGGCAAACTGGGGGGGGGGGGGGGCATAGAGGAGAAGTATTTGAAGATGTTTCGATTTGAATAGGTTGGTCTCAAATGGAGGAGGTAAGTTTAGGGGGTAGGAGGAGAATTTAAGTTTTTTGTGGGCTATGAATAGTAGGCCGCCTCCCTTTCTTTTGCTTCTAGGTATGGAGAATATGTTGTATGTGTTTCTGGGCAGTTGATTGAGTAGGACTGTGTCAGTGTGTTTGAGCCAGGATTCAGTTATACAGAATATGTCTTGTTGGTAGTCTGTGAGCAGGTCATGAATGATTGGGATTTTTTTGGTGATTGACTGTGCATTGATGAGGAGGAGAGAGTGATGAGTGTGAGTATTAAAAGTGATTTTAGGGTTGGTGTGGATTTTGGTGAGGCATCTGGTGGAGGGAGTGGTTTTGGGAGGTTGGTGGTGATTGTAACGGTGGGGTAGTTTGGGAATGCATTGGATTGAATGCATTGTGAGTGTTTTTGTTGTGTGAGGGAGCCTGCTTGGTTGCTGCGTGACTGGTTAATGATATCGGGGAAAGTTTATTAGTAGAGGGTTGCATGAAAGATATCATGAGTTAGGCGTTGGGTGGACGGAGTAGGGTAGGGCGGTTTAGGGATGTGAGAGGGGTCTGTGGGGAGGTCTATGAGGAATGAGTCACATAACGAGGCTGTAGAATATATAGGGAGTGCACAAAGGGAGTGCACAAAGGAGCAGGCTCCTTTGTTGTGCTCCTTAGGCGCGCGACGCCTGGGTGTCTTTCAATTTAAAAATTAAAAAGCAGAATGAAAACAAACAAAAAACAAACTTTGAAATGTTTGTATGCTAATGCCAGAAGTCTAAGAAATAAGATAGGAGAATTAGAATGTACAGAAGTGAATGATCAAACAATCACAAAGAGCAGTATAGAGACCCTAATTTTGAATAAATCACTCACATACAAAAGGTGTCGTCTCCAAATAATACTATTTCAAGGTCTTTCACCATCCATCAGGTAGTTTTAACCATGTAAAATTATAAATAAGATTAAGAGTGAAAACGGGATTGCATCAGCAAGCCTTATGACGACGTGCTCGGTGCCACCAAGCCGTCCGGTCTTATCTATCATTTGCGACCCGTTTGTTGAAGGAAAATGTTTATGCTTTTTCAACAAGTAGTAAATTTATATATGTATGAATCTGCTCAAATAGCCCTTGAATTTTAGAACCCCGTCTGTGGAATCAATAGTTGTATAGCTGTGACCCGACAGCGGCCGTGTTTCGCAGCATGGCTGCTTCCTCAGGAGTCATTCATCAAAATATCAACTATAAAAAACGGAAATTGTTTCAAAAAAGCAATAGTAGAAACCTTAGCAATATGATACTTAACTTAGGATGGGGTGACCACCTACTTCTACGGGAGTCAGAACTCCTTCAATCGTCTCTGATTCAAAAGTGACACGGTTCCCCGCGGCTTCTTTTTAGATTCACACATCCATGAATAGATGTAGCCTTGCGTGTAATCATGCTCATCACGTTGTAGTTTCTCCAATTTATTGCCGGCACCAACGCATTTCACGCGGCCTTCGAATGCCTAAAGCACCTCATCTCTACAATGAAGATCCTTCCTTTATTGAAGATTGGAATGCTATACTCAACAAGTGTAGTCTCGACTTGATGATCTTGATCATTAAAACATCGCAGAATAAGGAAGTAGAGATACAAGTCGAGATCACTACCATTAAAGAACAATTATCCAGCTCGATAGAGACTGAAAAATATACTGAGCATTTGAACAAATTCAATGAAGACAGAGAAGTTTCATACTGATTTGAAACAATATAAATTGGAGAAACTACAACGTGATTACACGCAAGGCTACGTCTATTCATGGATGTGTGAATCTAAAAAGAAGCCGCGGGGGAACCGTGTCACTTTCGAATCAGGGAGTGATGACTCATCAGGTGAAGAGCTGACTAACAATAAAAAAAACCACTGACAGTTTTCAAAATACGAATCGTTTTTTAGGGAGAGGCAGAGGATACAAACGGCCCCCACGAACACGAGGGGGTACACGACTGGACGATCCACAACACACACGGATAACCAGATCACAGACATCAGAATCCTTGATTTTGAATTTATCGACTTATTCTTTCAATTAGAAATTGCTCTCCATAGATTTATAAGAAAACTCTATGTGAAACATTTTTTTGCACACTCACCCAGTGGTTCTGATATTTCAATTTTACGTAATAAATCCACTTGGTATCCCCCTGGAGCACTGGATGCTTTTATCAGTACTTTTCATCAAAGGTCACTACAGGATTTACGAACAGAATTTTCCAATAGTCGACCATTTTCAAATATCACTAAATCTGAAGCTTTAGCTCTAAAGACCTTACGTGAAAATGAGAATGTGGTGATCAAGCCTGCAGATAAAGGCGGAAAAATAGTGTTACTGGACCGCGCTCAATATACAGCAGAAATATCCCGCCAACTCCAAGATGGTCGATTCTACAAAGAATTACAGGTTAATCCTACAGACTCTATTTATTGTGAAATAGAAGAGTTGGTAGAAGGCAAAGCAGCCGGTTTTTTGACATCACATGAAGCTGCATTTTTATTGCGTAAAACAGCACTGGTTCCAGTATTTTACATCCTGCCCAAGATACACAAGGGCAGTCAAAATCCACCTGGGAGACCAATTGTGTCTAGCAGAGGCTCTCTTTTAGAGCCGCTCTCCAAATTTGTTGACTTTTTCCTTGCACCATATGTTCGAGAATTACAATCATACATCCGAGATTCACAATTGATTCAGTTCTTAGAGGGTTTTCATATAGACACAACATTTTTTCTGGTGACACCCGATGTTGAAGCCCTATACACTAACATACCGCAAGAAGAAGCCATTAAGATTGCCCAATCTTATTTTGAAAAAAGACAGACCACATCGGATTCCATCTTCTTTTTTAGGTGCTCTTACACAATTAGCACTCACAAAAAAATTTTTTTGCGTGGGAAGGACAGTTTTTCCAGCAGATCTGTGGCACTGCAATGGGGGCCACTATGGCCCCGGACATTGCCAATCTTTTTATGGGTTGGTTTGAAGATCAATGGATCTACTCTAATAATCCCTTCACACAACAGATCCGAGTGTGGAAACGCTATATTGACGACATTCTTGTTTTTTGGGGTGGCACTATGGATGAGTTTGATAAATTTATGAGTTGGTTAAACAATTGTAATATACATTTGAACTTTACAGCAAACATCCAACCCACAACAATTGATTTTTTGAACATACATATTGAAAAAACTCCATCCGGCTTTAACACTACGTTATACAGAAAACCTGTTTGATGTAACTCCAATTCAAGCAAATGCTGTGTTACTGATGTCTATCCTTTTGTCCCCCATCTTCTACAGAGCACTCTGGTCCCAGGCAGCAGAGGTCAGGTGCCAGCTGGGAGGGCCCATGCACCAGAAGAGACAAGGAGGCCACCAATGATGACAAGGCCCTTTCACATGGATGTGACGACACAGATTCGGAGGAGGAGGAAGAGTTGCGGCCCACAAGAGCAGCCACAGGCAGCCCCCCTCATCCTGAGCGAGGCCCTGGAGGATCTGGAGTGGGGGACCTCCCCCACTGATCTGCACCCCATGAGTTTTGAGGGAACTCCACCCACACCGGTCATGTCGCCATGCAGCCCTGCACCATCGGCTGGGCCAGCAATGCCAATCCCACATCCCCCAGCACCACAAACACCTCCAGCAGTGCCACCCTTCCAACAAAACCCTGACCCGATGACAGCCACACAGGCGGAACAAATAAGGATGGAACTGCGTTGTCCTGAGGAGAGCCATGAGACAGCAGAGCCGCGACTCCCAGCTCCAGACTGCGGAAATCACACAGTCAGGCAACATCATTGCAGCAGCGATTGGCACACACAATACAATCTTGCTACAAATCCTGCAGCGGATGCCGGACCAGCCGCCATCTTCATCAACAACGTCCACACCCCAGCCAAGTCCCTTTGGGTCCCGAGGCCACAGGGGCTGTCCCCCCAAGAACCTGCCACCTCCCACCGGACCCTCACGACATGGCAAGGGGGGGCCCATCAGGCACCACAATCCGGGTGGGGCAGTTACTCCCACCCACCACTGGGATGGCCATCCCACAAAGGGGCAGTGCCGTCGAGATGGAAGAGGATGCCCCATGCAAAGCCGATTAGGCACCACCTCCCACCCACCTGGTCACCTGCATCCGCTGCGCCACTGCTGTGTGCTGCCTTCTGTTCTCAAGGGCTGCAAATTCTGGCAGTGTGCTGTAGGATGACCGGTCTGCTGAAGGGCTGTCAATGCTGGTTGTGGGGTGCGTTCTGTGCCTCATGTCTCCAAATGGTACTTGGCCTGTGTCTTCCTGGGCCTCAGTCTGCTGCCATGCCACTGCTGTGTCGTCCTGGGCCACCTCCTGCTGCCATGCCGCTGCTGTCTGTTCCTGGGCCTTCACTGCAGTAGCCAGACCCTTCATGTGTTTGCCTGCTGCCTACAATGCTGAACCGCTGGATACCTTGTCTGCTGGATGGACTTTCACTCTGCTGGCTGGCCTCTCAGGCTTCCCCTTTCAGTGCACTCTTTCAACATGGACCGCCTGGGGCCTATGCCTGTCTACACATTGTATACTGACCAGCGGTAATCTATGTATTGCAGTATCCAAGCTATTGGGGTGCCACTTCCTGTTTCTCTGTTCCTAGGTAATCATGCTTTGCCAGTACTGATAACACCCACTACCTGCATATGTGTATATACTGCTGATGGTGGAGTGATGTAGCATGGAATTGGACCACTTTGGATCTATTCACTATCTAGTACTTTCAGATCATGACTACCTAGGAATGTCAAATGTATGCTGTAACTGCTGACCTAATACTTGACTATACCCTGCAGAATGTTGTCAGGAATAAATATCCTGTTTAACCTGCCACTTTTTGTGTCCTCGTTATGTTCCTAATGTGCCCTTGCTGTACACCCCCCACACCTTGCATGCTGCATCACACGTTGCACCAATGCAGAGTTTCCCCAACTGCCCCCTGTCTGAGGTTCAGTATAGCAACATCTGCACCTGCCATTGACATACCTTACAGTTAGCTTCATGTAGTAGAAGGGTGCTAAGGGGGACCCTGCAGAGTAAACGTTAGGGGAGTACATGACATGTCCCCGACAGGAGAAGAGGTACTGTTCCTCAGTACAGGGAATGCACAGTAAGGGAGTGTGCTGATGTATGCCTGCTCATGATCTGTGTGGAAAGGGGAAGGGGTGGCCAGCAGTCTATTACCATAGCTGTGCTCATGTCAGGCACTGCTGGCGGTGAGGAGTCCAGACACGTATTTCTTACCAGGGTTCAGTATGATAGCTATCTCTGCCTGACACACCACGTATGTGAGCCTAACTGATGCTAAGGTACTAACAGAGTTGGCTTCCTAGATTGGTCTCTCACATGTGCAGGTAAATGGAAGATGCCTTCCACCAATGCTGGGTGACTGACCGAGAGGTTGCCAACCTCTGGTGCCATGCAGGACATCCATGATAGTGATGGCTCATGCATATGCTAAATTTCCAGGCACCATTGCCATACAATAGTGTGTAGCCCTTCCCAGCTGCACTTGCTAAGCATGTACCCTGTGCATACTCGTATCAGTGTACATCCCCACCATGGCAGCCTGTCCATGGATTCGTTGTGTGCCAGGGAAGGCTTCCTATAGCTACTGTCTTAGCGTTAATGTTGTGGGCCACTGAAAGGTGAGGCATGGGAAGGGTTATGTTGCTAGCCGAATGCCGTGTATTAAAGGAGTTGCACAGAATGTCAGCAGCCAGATAAGTAGGCTGATGCTAGTCGTACGGCGAGGTGAAGATATTAATGCTAGTCTGTCATACCCGTTTAAATGGTGCAACCAGTGTAAGGCATGCTCAACAGGCATAAAATGTGTTGACATGGTGTCCATGTGCACACAGATGTGGTGACTGCTGGTGTGCAGTCAGTGTTAGCCACCAGTATCATAATTTGGTGGTCAGAAAAGGGCAAGGGTTGCAAGAAGGGATCACCATCCATTGTGACACATCCCTCCGGTGCTGTCTCCCAGCTGTGGGGTGTGCATGGAGCCTCTGTTAACTGTTCACATGGTGGACGTGGCCCACAATGTGTGGTCCACAGCCCTACAGTGTCTTCACATATTTCAGCTCACCACACACACACATATACAAGCCACGCTCCAAGGGCAAGGTTAAGTGTCCATGTTGATCGTGCATGTTTGGACAACCAGTACAGGCCAGTCACAGGTATCTGTCACTGTTGACAGATTCTTTACTGACTCTTAACAGTACAACAATCATTAACATGCTGCAGAACCCCAGTGGACTTTCCTTCCTAAACTCTCTTCTACATGGCAACATGCAAACGGGACAATTAATTAAAAGCCAAATAAAGAAATATTAAAATCAGAGATCCAGACAGCTTATAACTGATGGTGCACTCTACTATTTAGTGTGGTTTGAAATAAAAAGTATGGCGAATCAAAACAATTGAAACTCCCTATCTATGTACACTAATGATTATAATAAACCCTATGTATTAAAATTCGATACCATTATATAAAATTAAGTAAATATGGTAAAATAAAAAATACACTTAAAAAGCTATGAATGTGAAAAACTTCTAATAAAACTACTACTGACCAATGTATACACAAGATTGTAAAAATGTAAGCTGATATGTTCAGAGAAGACTCAGAATTCATGATATCATGGGAAGCTATTTTAAATAAGTGTTCGTTAGATCTAATGATATTGATTATTAAAACTTCAAAGAAAAGAGAAGAAAAATTGAAACAAAATTTGGACGAACAATTGGATTATTTGATGAAGAATGATTTATGTTTTGACATTATGTATGCTGATAAGAAAAATTTGGATGATTTTACAAAGGATTTGAAAGATTTAAAATTTGAAAAGTTTAAACACGATGAGATGGATTACAAAAATAATAAGGTTTATAGTTGGCAAACAAAACAAATTTCAAGAATAAAACATATCAACGTCCTAAAATAGATTATCAGAAAGTTAATGATGAAAGGAAAGAAACTAGCACATGAAAGCCCAAATATAGACAGAAATGCTAAGAGAGTACGGAGTAATACTGATTTAGAGTTAGACCCATCAGCACCACTATTTTCAGAGTCCACAAATTAGGATCCAAAAGACTTGAGGAATAGACCACTGACTAGGGCTTTTGAAGTGAATAAATTATGGAGAAGGAATTCTGAAAAAGAAGATACAGTTTAATCATTTTGATAGTCCTTTAAGGGGTCGAAGTACTTTGAGAGGGAGAGGAAGAGGAATGAACAATTATTTTCAACAGAAACCATACAATTACCAGTATTAGATAGGTCCACTCAAGGAACAGGGTTGCCCAATGCAAACAATGCCATTCTGAATATATCATCTCGGATACTTACAGGATCTGAAGAGAGCACGTCAAAAAGGGTTCTCTTTTGTTCCTACACCCACATAACGCATTTAAAACATGTGTAGAACTCTTTAAATTTACCAGAAAACTCAAGATCATGGACGTTTTCTCAGATAAAGTTACCACTAATCAGGAATTTTCTATTGTCAAAAAACCTAGCAAATGGATACCTAACAATGCTCCCAACCCTGTGATTCAAACATACGATAAGTTAATTTTAAATGATTTACAAATTGTTGAATGTCAGAATAATTCAAGGAAATGTTTTTATAATATGACAAGAGAAGAAAGAATGGCATTAACGTCATTGGGCAAAGACACAAATAGTAATTAAATCTGCAGATAAAGGGGGAAGTATAGTAATTATGGATAGAGATAAATATGTTCAAGAAATTGACTGACAATTGTCTGATCAAGTTTTTTTTTTTGTTTTTTTTTTTTAAATCAGACTTTAGATAAAGATCCCACTGTTATTAAAAAGGACATTGATAGTCTTATTAACTGCTAAAGAAGGTGGTTTTCTTACAAGTAAAGAGTTTGATTTTAACAGTTACCCATCCAATTACACCAACTATCTATATTTTACCTAAACTCCATAAATCTAAGACAGATCCCCCAGGTAGACCTATACTTTCAGCAAATGGATCTCTCCTTGAACCTCATGCCATTTTTTTAGACAAATTTTTAAAACCACAGGTAGAAAAGTTCCCGTCTTAAGAGATTCTACACATTTTATCAATTTTTTAAATGATTTTAATAATTTTAATGACATTTTAATGGTAACTATGGACATTGAATTGTTGTACACTAATATTCCACAAGACACGGCCTTGGATATTATTTTTCAGCAACTTTCAATACATCAACATACAAGAATACCTAATCATTTTCTGATGGAATTGGCACAATTTCCTTTAAAGTGTAATTTTTTTTGCTTTTAAATCGGAAGTTTTACAAGCAATTAAAAGGAGTAGCCATGGGTTCTCCTATGGCTCCGTCAATAGCCAATTTATATGTAGCAAAATTTGAGGAATCATTTTTAATTGATGATTTTAAAGACAATATACTTTTTGGGAAACGATACATTGATGACTTTTTTTTTTTTAATATGGAAGGGCAGTAGTGAGCTATTATATGGTTTTCATTCATGGCTAAACACCCTAGATTCTAATTTGAAATTTACTTTGGTTTTTAATTCTAGATGTATTTCTTTTTTAGATGTTTTAGTTAATTTTAAGGATGGATCTTTAACAGACATTTTTAGAAAACCAACAGACAAATAAATTACTACATTATGGGCCTCATTTTCCATCAGGTTCATTTTGTTAGTCTACGCTCCTCCTGGAGTTTTAGAAACCGACCCTTCACCCCTCAGAATCCATAGCAAAACATATTAACTTAGACCTACCAACTATGATTATGGGTGATTTCAACCTCCATACAGACGCTATACCGCGATCTGCGAACTGCGAAGCCTTCCTCACCACCCTCACTGCTATGGGATTCTCTCAGACTATCAACAGCCCCACACACAAAGCTGGTCACATCCTGGATTTAATATTCATTAACTCTAAATTCACATGCACGGTTGATCCCACATGTACCCCAATCCCTTGGTCAGATCATTTCTTGATAGAATCATCCTTCTCCACATACAAACAGACTCGCACCTCTCCGCACCTTTCCACCATTCAATTCAGGAAATCATGTCCATCTGATATACTCAGCGAGCAGCTCTCCAAGGAACTCTCCAACCTGGACCTGTCTAATCCCGACTCAGCCCTATCTTCCTGGCAAACAATTACTGAAGCAGTCGCAAACAAATGGTGCCCAATAACCTCCAAAACAATCAATCCAAAAAAAAGGGGGAATCAACCTTGGTTCAGCACCGAACTAAAACAGATGAAACAGGACTTACGCCATAAAGAAAATAGATGGCGAAAAACCCCCAACTCAACTACCCTTTCAGCATACAAGGGTTTCTTACATCGCTATAGGACCTGCATACTACAAAAAAAAAAAGGAATATTACGCCAACAAAATACACCACTACCAGTATGACGCCCAGGCCCTATTTGCTTACGTAACACAAATAACTAAATCAACCCCGCCACCTATTCCAGACGAACAAGCTCTATCCAAGGCTAATGAACCTGCCTCATTTTTTCAACTGAAGATCCTAAATACTCTCGCCCTCCTTCCTCCTAATACAACACCTCTCAAATCAGATGAGAATTTCAATTTGTTCGCTAAACCTAGGTTGGACAGCTTCGAATTAATCTCCACCAAAGAGATTGAATCCATTCTAAAAAGACAGAAACCATCTAGTCATCCGGCTGATAATATCCCATCAAGACTCCTGCTGCTTATTCCAGACACGATCTCAGGACCTCTAACAAATATTATTAACAGCCTTCTAACTCAAGGAAGCTACCCAGACAGCCTAAAAACTGCTTCTCTTAAGCCCCTCCTCAAGAAACACAATCTAGACCCTAATGTACTAGCCAACTTTAGACCCATCTCCAATCTACCATTCGTTGCCAAACTTACAGAGAAACTGGTAAACACCCAGCTTTCAGAATATCTAGAGGACCATAAGATCCTATACCCCTCGCAATATGGCTTCCGGAAATCATGCAACACGGAGACCCTCCTCATTTCGCTTACAGACCAAAAAGTCAAAATCAATAACAAGGAGTCACCTCTAACAAAATCTTCCCTTGGCGTACCACAAGGATCCTCCTTATCTCCAACCCTCTTTAATATATACCTCCTCCCCCTCTGCCAACTACTGACAGACCTCAACCTAATTCACTATCTGTACGCAGATGATGTACAGATTCTAATCCCAATATCAGAATCCATCTCAAAAGCTCTCACCTACTGGAATAACTGTCTTCTATCCATTACTAATCTACTCAACAGCTTAAACTTGGTCCTCAACGCCTCAAAGATGGAACTTCTCTTCATCTCTTCAAATGAAAACAATCTTCCTCCACCTTCACCGCACAATGCTCACATCACCTGTACGCACGTTAGAGACCTTGGGGTAATAATAGACAATCGTCTAAACCTTAAAAAAATGGTCAACACAACTACCAAAGACAGTTTCTTCAGACTACAGGTTTTGAAACGACTGAGACCACTCTTATTTTTCCAAGACTTCAGGACAGTCCTCCAGGCTCTTCTGTTCGCCAAAATAGATTACTGCAGTGCCCTCTTTCTAGGCCTCCCTAAATCTACCACCAAACCACTGCAGATGTTACAAAATGCGGCAGCGAGACTGCTGACCAACACCAGCCGCGGTGAACACATCTCCCCCGTCCTCAGAAACCTACATTGGTTACCAGTAAATTTCAGAATCCTGTACAAATCTATTACCCTAATACACAAAACCATCCATCAGCAACTCCAACTCAACCTGGATATCCCTTTCAAACTCCACTCCTCTAACAGACCAACGAGAGATATCCACAAAGGCACTCTGAAATTTCCCCCTACTAAAGCCACTCGCCTCTCTACGACCAAAGACAGAGCTTTTTCAATTGCAGGCCCAGCTATCTGGAACAATATCCCAGCAAATCTCAGATTGGAACCCTGCCTCTTAACCTTCAGAAAAAGACTAAAGACGTGGCTCTTTCACCAAGCCTTCCCAGATCCACCGGATAATCACTAGTTTGAGCCTCACTTCTTACAAGGACCTTGACACTTCCTCCTGAACAATGGACACTGGCATTTCCTGGTTAAAGCATATGCTCTAACCCGTTAAATTATTCGTATCATGTTATATTTATTCTACCTGCCTCTAGCTTCCTTCCAGCTTGTCCTTAAGCCTCCAAGTTTTCCATACCTTGTTGATTGTAACTTTGACTTATTCCTTTTCCTTTGTTATCTATTATTTACCAGAATTGTTACCTCAGTTTTACCCTTTGTTAAAATGTAAACCGATCCGATATGGTTATCTACTATGAAGGTCGGTATAGAAAACTGCTAAATAAATAAAAATAAATATTGCAGTGGTACCGCATTGGTACCGCCTGCGATAAAAAACGGGGGCGTTCCTATGCAAATAGGTGTTTTATCGTGCATCGGGAAAACGTCGCCGCTCGCGAAAACTTCGCGTGCGGCGAAACAAATATCGCGGTTCGCGAAGAAAAGTCCAAAATATTATCGCGGTACGCGAAACAAAGTGAAACCAAGTACCGTGTCCAGCGATAATGTGTCTGGTATAAAATCTCACTTCCTGCTCCTCCTCCTTTGAGGGTTTGGAAGGAGTTGTGGAGAGAGGTAGGAGTTGGAGGTGTAGAGTTTGGTAGGAGTTTATAGATTTGATTACTGAGTGCGGTGTCCTGTGTGATTGTTGTCATTTGTTTCCCTTTACCTTTGTCTTTTGTAATCTGTGTTGGAGTGCAAGTGTGTCAGTCTACTGTTTGTCTATCTGTGTGGAAGAGGAGGAGGAGGATGGAGCGTGAGAGGAGTGGTAGGAGAGGAGAGAAGAGGGGAGTTGAGAGTAGGGGGAAGTGGGACCTAGTGGTAGGTGAATGAGGAGTAGGAGCAGGGACAGGGGTAGTGGGAGAGATAGGCAGGAGGGAAGTGATAGGAGGGAGGGGGAGGGGGATGGGGTGAGGCAGGAGAGAATGGTGGGAAGAGGTAGGGCTAGACAGGCAGGGCAGAGGGGAAGGGAGTGGGGAACCTGGGGGGGTGGAGAGAGAGCATAGGGAGGAGACCCCTCCGGAAGTGGCACCCCAACCAGGCAGCCAGGCCAGGGTCAGGCAGCGTGCCATGCGGTTCAGCGCAGAGGAGAATGACCTGCTGATAGAGGGGGTCCTGCGTCACTATGCTCGCCTGTTTGGAAACCTGTCTGTGAGGACCACCAAGGCAGCAAAGGCCGATTTCTGGTCCAGCATAGCTGGCGACATACAGAGGCAGAGTGACATCCGTCGGATCGGGGAGCAGGTGGCCACCGCTACCGAGACATAAAGGCCCAGCTCAAGTCAAAGATAGCAGACAGGAACCAGTACATGAGGGACACAGGAGGAAGGTCCCCATGCCCCATCAGGTTCACCAACATGGAGCAGCAACTGATGCAGTGTCTGGGACCAGATGTCTGAGGGATTGGATCCCCGCCTGGATACTTCCCACCTCGAAGATGGTAAGTTGCCCTCTGGTGCCCCCCCCCCTGTCCTGTGAAAGGTCGTAACACAATGTTTAGTGCAGGTTTCAGTTTGTTACCCATGTGCTCCGCAGAACAGTAGTGGTCCCCCCTCCCCCAGTCAGCAAGGGGCAGGCAGCAGGGTGCAAGGCATGCTGGCAACAGGTCACTATCTAAGTTAGGGCCTGCCCTGTGCACAGGCCAGGCCCTGAGACAGTGAGCTGGGCCCCCTTCCCCCAGTCAGCAAGGGGCAGGCAGCAGGGTGCAAGGCATGCTGGCAACAGGTCACTGTCTCAGTTAGGGCCTGGCCTCAGCCCCACCACCCATGCCATGAGGAACATGTCAAAGGACCCAACTGTACTGTATACGCAGAATGACATGTTGGTTTAACATTAGCTGTCCCTGTTTGACATAACACTAATATAACAGAAAAGCTGTGTTACTGATGCAGTATATCCTCTTTCTCCCCAATCTCCCTACAGAGCCATCTGGTCCCAGGCAGCAGCCCTCTGATGCCAGCTGGGAGGGCCCAGGCACGAGCAGGGATCCACCAGGGCTGAGGCGGCCACCCATGATGACGAGGCCATTCTACATTGATACAGAAACACAGTGGTCAGAGGAGGAGGAGGAGGTGCAGGCCTCAATGCCACCCCCAGGCAGCCCCTATACCCTGACCGAGGCCTTTGAGGAATTTGACTGGGGGCCCCCCCCCCCCCCACTCCTCTGCGGGCAGGCATCCCGGGGAGCTCAGTGGCTACCCCGCCCATCCCAGCCACACCGGTGATGTCCCCATGCAGCCCTGCACCGGGAGCTGGGGCAGCAATGCCCATGGGACATCCCCCCGGACCGGAGGAACCGCCAGCAGCGCCACCTGTCCAACCACAGCCGGAACCAGTGTCTGATGCAACGGTGCAACAGGTAGTGCTGGAAATGCGTGCCCTGAGGCGAGCATGGAGGCAGCAGAGGCGAGACATCCAGCTAATGACGGCAGCACTCACAAGTGTAAGATTCACAACCTGGTCTTTGATGCTAAAGCTCTCTTCGCTTATGTCTCCAGCCTCACTCAAACCATACCGCGAGAAATCCCCTGCGACATGGCACAGTCTAAAGCTGATGAACTCGCTCAGTTTTTCCAAAATAAAATCAACAATCTTTTAACTCAACTGCCTTCCAATACCGCTGATGCCTTTCCATTATATCAACACCCAACCTTCAAAAACTCCAGCCTAAACACTTTTGAGCCCGTCTCTTCCACTGAGATACATGCCATCTTGAGAAGAATGAAACCTTCGTCTCACCCCGCAGACCACATCCCTACCAAACTACTTCTATCTATTCCAGACACAATAGCCACATCATTGACAAACATCATTAACTGCTCTCTAGCCCAAGGATCCTTCCCAGATGATCTCAAAATGGCTTCAATCTCACCACTCCTAAAGAAACCCAACCTTGATCCGAAGGACCCTAACAACTTCCGCCCCATAGCTAACCTTCCATTCATCGCCAAGATCATGGAAAGACTAGTCAACTCTCAACTTTCAAACTACATCGAAGACAACAATCTTCTCTTCGCCCCACAACACGGATTCCGAAAAAATCGAGGCACAGAATCCCTCCTTATCTCTTTGACAGACCATATCCTACTGGGCCTTGACAAAGGAAATTCATACCTATTGATCTTGCTGGACCTGTCCGCAGCGTTCGACATTGTCAACCACGCTATCCTCCTTAACCAGTTGTCATCCATAGGAATCAGCGGCACCGTCCTTTCCTGGTTTAAAACCTCTCTCAACAATAGAGGTTACAAAGTTAAACTCCAAAACAAGGAATCCTCAAGATTCAACTCTGCCATAGGAGTCCCACAAGGTTCGTCTTTATCTCCGACTCTATTCAATATTTACCTTCTTCCTCTCTGCCAACTTCTCATCGACCTCAATCTAAAGTTTTTCCTATACGCAGATGATATTCAAATCATCATCCCTATCAAAGACACATACTCTAATACTCTTGACTACTGGGAATCATGCCACAAAAAAATCAAACTACTCAACAGCCTACACCTCATCTTAAATTCCTCTAAGACTGAAATCCTACTCATCTCTCCTGAGAACAACACCTCCAACAGTTCTCTTCCTACCAATCTGCCTACCACACAAGCTAGAGACCTAGGAGTAATAATAGACAACCGGCTAAACTTCAAGGCACACATCAACAAAACAACCAAAGACTGCTTCTATAAACTTCAGGTCCTGAAAAGGATAAGACCTCTTTTCCACGCTCAAGACTTCAGAACGATCATCCAAGCAGTCATTTTTTCGAAACTAGACTATTGCAATTCCCTATTGCTAGGTCTACCATCATCATACTCCAAACCCCTACAGATGGTTCAAAATTCAGCAGCCCGAATCTTGACAGGCGCAAGGAAAAGAGACCACATATCCCCCGTCCTGAAAGAGCTTCACTGGTTACCAGTCTACTTCCGCATCATGTACAAAGCCATAACCATCACCTACAAAACTATACATCAACTTACCACTCTCGATCTTCAATTCCCTCTCCAAACACATAATTCTACCAGACCTACTAGAGATGCTTATAGAGGCTCCCTCCAAGTTCCCCCAGCGAAAACGACCAGACACATCACCATAAGAGATCGCGCCACCTCCACAGCTGGCCCTCTTTTGTGGAATTCCATTCCTACAGACCTCAGACAGGAGCCCTGCCTCCCAACTTTTAGGAAAAAACTTAAGACTTGGTTATTCAAACAAGCATTTCCGGACACAACCCAATGACACATTCCAATGACTCCTAAAACACCACTCCTCTTGTATATAACATTTATTCTGTATACTATATTTAAATTGTATATTGTTTAACCATCTCTTTTCTCTCCTCTCTTCTTCCTTCTCCAAGTTCGGCTACCCTTGTTAAATGTAACTGTACTTTCGGACACCACAGTTCTAGTTTTTGTTTATAATGCACTCCTGTTCGATGTAAACCAGCAAGATATGTTTTCATGATTGCCGGTATATAAAAACTCTAAATAAATAAATAAATAAATAAGTGTAGGCAACAGCATCTCCGGAGTGATAGCCACGCAGAACACCATTTTGCTGCAGATTCTACAGCGGCTGCCGGACGTGCAGGCCTCGTCGTCGGCAACCTTAACGCCCCAGCCAAGTCCCTCAGTGTCCCGAGGCCGCAGGGGCCGTCCACCTAAGAAACTGCCACCACCCAGCGGACCATCGGGACGTGGCAAGGGGCCCTGAGGGGACCAACATGCCCCATAAACGGGGTATGGGCGGGTACACCCAGCCACCACTGTGATGCACACCCCACAGAGGGGCAGTGCCGTCGAGATGGAAGAGGATGTCCCGCTGGCTGCTCCCCACAGAGGGGCAGTGCCGTCGAGATGTAGGGGGAAGCACCATGCAAAGCTCCCACCCACCTGCTCACCTGGCTCACCGCCATTCGCTGCGCCACTCTGCTGTCTGCCACCGCCATCCGCTGCGCCACTCTGCTGTCTGCCACCTTCTGTTTCAAGGGCTGCACATTCTGGCAGTGTGCTGTAGGATGACTGGTCTGCTGAAGGCCTGTTAATGCTGGTTGTGGGGTGCGTTCTGTGCCTCATGTCTCCAAAAGCCATGTGCTGCTGTGTACTCCTCGGCCTCCCCCTGCTGCTGCTGCTGCTGTCTGGTCCTGACCCTTCACTGCTGTAGCCTGAACCTTCATGTAGGCAGCAGGCAAACACATGCTGAACCGCTGGGTACCTTGTCCGCTGGCTGGTCTGTCAGGCTGTCCTCTTTCAGTGCACTCTTTCAACATGGACTGCCTGGGGCCTATGCCTGTCTACGCATTGTATACTGACCAGCGGTAATCTATGGATTACAGTATCCAAGCTATTGGGGTGCCACTTCCTGTTTCTATGTTCCTAGGTAATCATGCTTTGCCAGTACTGATAACACCCACTACCTGCATATGTGTATATACTGCTGATGGTGGAGTGATATAGTCCGGAATTGAATCACTTTGGATCCATTAGCTATCTAGTACTTGCAGATAATGAATACCTAGGAACATCAATTGTATGCTGTTACTACTGACATAATACTTGACTATACCCTGCTGAATGTTGTCAGGAATAAATATCCTGTTTAACCTGCCACCTATTGTGTCCTTGTTATGTTCCTAATGTGCTGTGGGTGTACCCCCACCACACCTTGCATGCTGTATCCCACATTGCAGCAATACAGAGTGTTCAAACTGGCCCCTGCCTGAGGTTCAGTATTGCTACATGTGCACCTGTCTTCCACATACCTTACAGAGTTAAACATAGGGCAGTACCAGACATGTCCCTGACAGTAGAAGAGGTATTGTTCCTCAGTACAGGGAATGCACAGTAATGGAGTGTGCTGATGTATGCCAGCACTCCTGATCTGTGAGGAAAGGGGAAGGGGTGGCCAGCTGTGTATTGCAATAGCACTGCTCATGTCATGCACTGATGTCTGTGAGGAGGCCAGACATGGATATCTGACCAGGGTTCAGTATGGTACCTATCTCTGCATGACCCACCCCACGTAAGTAAGGCTAACTGATGTTAAGGTACTAGCCGACGTTGCTTCCTAGTTAGTCTCTCACCTGTGCAGGTAACTGGACAATTGCTTCCACCACTGCTGGGTGACTGACCGAGAGGTTGGCATGCACGACATCCATGATAGTGATAGCGCATGCACACTCTTCATTTCCAGGCACCATTGGCATACAATACTGTGTAGGCCTTTCCAGCTGTACATGCTAAGCATGTACCCTGTGCAATCCCATATATCGTTGTACATCCCCACCATGGCAGCATGGTTGTGTGCCAGGAACGCCATCCTATAGGCATGCTTTTAGCATTACGGTTGTGGGCCCCTGACAAGTGTGGCAGGGAAGGGCAATGTTGCTATCTGCATGCTGTGTATTACAGCAGTTGCACAGACTGTCAGCAGCCAGCTAAGTGGGCTGTTAGTTGTACGGAGAGGGGACAATATTAATGCAAATCTGTCATACCTGTGTACAGGGTGCAAGCGGTGTAAGGCATGGTCAACAGGCCTTAAGTGTGTTTAGCTGGTGTCCATGTGCACACAGATGTGGTGACTGCTGGTGTGCAGTCACTGTTACTCACCCATATAGGATTTTGGTGGTCTGAAAAGTGCAAAGATCGCAACAAGGGGTCCCCATCCGTAGTGGCACACATCCCTCTGGTGCCATCTCCTAGCTGTGGGGTGTGCATGGATCCTCCATTAATGGTGGACATGGGCCACCATCTGATGGCCCACACTGTGGTCCACAGTCCTACAGTGTCTTCACATATGTAAGGTTGCTACACACACCTATGCCAGCCACTCCCCAAGGTTGACTGTCCTTGGTGATAGGGCATGTTGATTGGCTAACCAGTACAGGGCAGTCACAGGTATCAGTCACTTGTGACAGATAATTAGACATAACTGTCCCTCAACAGTACAACAATCATTAACATGCTGCAGAACCCCAGTGGACTTTCCTTCCTCCAGGTGTCCAGTTGCGACGGTTACAGGTAAACAATGTTGCTCACACATTATCAGCAGACATTTTACACAGACTGTGTGACCTGTGTCACCATCATGTTATGTACCCTTCCTCTATTCCTGATGCCTTTCAACTAGCTTGATCACTCCATTCTTATTTCAATGCATATCCAGCATAGTTCTCTGCTTCAACAGCAGGGGAGAAGAAAAACTGTTACTTCACACATCCAGCAGAGCTCTCTGCTTCAACGGCAGGGGAGAAGAAAAAAGGGTTCGCACTCACAAAGCGGGGAGTAGCTGGCTTGTTACGGCGGTTACTACCCCAAACCAAATGTACCTGATACTTCACTATCGACGCATATCCAGCATGGCTCTCTGCTTCAACGGCATGGGAGAAAGACTGATACATCACGAATTTCCAGCATGGCTCCCTACTTCAACGGCAGGGGAGAAGAAAAACAACCAATAAGGGCTGTATAACATAATCTGGGTAAAAACAAATAAGCATGGGTGTAGCTTGCTTATTGCGGCGGTTACTACCCCTACTACCTCTAACTAATCAAGCTAGATATTTCACTTGGATGCAGCTCCATCACAGCTCTCTACATTAATGGTGGGGGTGGAAGGGAAATAGAGCTAAGAGAAACAGATAAGTATGAGAGAAAAAATGAGGGAAGCTTGCTGGGCAGATGGATGGGCCATTTGGTCTTCTTCTGCCGTCATTCCTATGTTTCTATGTTACCCACCTCACCCCCGTTGTGCTACAAACCCTGTCGTGAAGCTCCTGTACCTGCAAGCCTTTCTTGAGGGACATCATGTGGATGGGACGCCTACCCTCCCAACGTACCAATATGGGTGCATCTATGTCACGTGGAGGGACATGTAGGTCCATGTGCGGCCCTTATTCCCTATATGCCTGCACACAGCGCAGTTAGTAGTACTGGTAACACCACTGTGCACTACATACTTGGGAAGCAAGATAAAGGGGTCTTCTACACATATGGCCTGTCAGGCAGTACCACAGGTCATTCAGCATGTGGAAACAGTAATGTTCTGCTGATAATGATGTATGTGCAACATTGGTTAGCTGTCACCTTCTGACCAGCACACCTGTAGGGAGGGAAGTACACTGGGGTTCTGCAGCATGTGAATGATTGTTGTCCTGTTATAATTCAGTAGATTATAATGAAGACCTGTATCACTGGGTGTCACACACTTCTATACTCATGGCATTACTAAGGACTCTGTTGGTGCACCCATGGATGACACAATCCATGAATGATGGTTTGCCACTGTACGTGGACATCAGGAAGCTGTCACCTGTCGACTGCTTGCCATACATGGTATACGGTGTTGCCTCCATGTCCATGCCACTGTGTGGCCTGTGTATGTACTGATGCAGAGGCCAAGTGCAACACTGAACACTGTAATGGTATTTGTCAGCACCCTTTGGCACATCTTGCTTCTCTGACACATTCCACCTCATTAAGAACAGGTAGCCATGTCAGAAGATACAGCATGTACCGTGCAGCCTGTTTAACGTCTGCATACCCAGCTAGTGGAAACCAGGACCACAGAACTGTGGTCCAGCAGGTAGCACAATTGTTAAGGATGCACATGTGCTTGGCCAAGTGTGAGGTATTTGAACACTGTGACCAGCCGTGGCAGGGGCTCATGGCACCGTTGGCCCTCCTTATATACCCTTGTAGAGGACATCGCTGGGTGCAGCCAGGTTGCATGCTGCCAGACAGGTGCACCCTCATAAGGTACAGTACATGTAGGCTCCAGGTGTACATTTGCATGGTATCATGGTTGAGGGGCAAAGCAAGAGTGGATGGTGGTGAGGGGGGTGTGTCCTGCAGAGCCTAGGTACCACCTGTACCCCGAGATGCCATCCTGGTATGGGGTGCTGCAGTGGCCAACACCATCATTGTCATATAGTGGCAACACACCAACCTGTGCCATTCACACAAGCTGGGTGGGATGGGTTTGCATATATTGTGGCCAGACTGGGGGGAGGCAGGGTTATGGTCAGAGCGCAGACCAAACATCATCCCAATTGGTCACCTTCCTGCCCAGTGTACCATTGTACTGTACAGTATGAGGGCGACAGGGCAGTGTATCCTACATACCTTATGAGCCACAAATGCTTCCAGTATGATGATAGAGCCAGCCATTAGTTTGTCACCCTGCCTGACCCGCTGTCATCCCCATCACTGCATGTAGCAAGCGTGGAAACCGCTGTGGCTGTACAGTCATGGGTACCAACTAGTCCATCATCACTCACACCCATGCACGTGCTGGTGTACCCAAGAGCTCTGGAACATGGTGCGCATAGGTTGTGTGCTGAAAGCCTGGTCGCCTCTATCCAGACACCTAGCAGACAGTCATTGTTCACCGATTCCTCCTATTCCACACCCACGTTTGTTGCCGCACAGGGGTCGTACACATGTTAGGAAAGGAGAGTGGCCCGTACATCAATAGACCTCATCACCTGCCTAGCCGTACATCGGAACCCCTTCATGCACACATTGCACCCTGTGCAACCTCCATCAGCATTCTGCAACCTCCATATGGGCAAGATATGGGTAATGTGGGTTCAGCCACAGCCTTCGGCTCTATGGACAGTTTCACATGTATATATTGACGGCCTTTCTTGCCAACTCAGGCCCTGTGCTGGAGGCCTGTGTGATCATCTGTCATTAGTGACATTAGTCATCATAAGCAGTACAGCAGCTGTGATGAGGGCATTGGTAGAGCCTATGTGTTTGCACGAGCGTCAATGACTGTCTGCTCACCCGGAGCATGCTGTAGGGGTATAACTGGATGGTCCAAGGTGCTTCCACTGTCCACAACATGCCTTATGTGCTATTGAACAAACCACAGTGGGTTACGTGGTAGCAGCCACACCCACATCAGCACCTTGTGTAGCTGTGACCCATTTGTGGGTGGTTGCGCAGGCCATCTGTTGAGGCCTTGCCCGAAGAGGCACTCTGTTACAGTCCAGAGAGCCGCATAGCCATTTGGACAAGATCCCTCTGTGTTACTACATTGCAGCCTCCTACTTTCTGCACCTTTTATACATTGGAAGGGCACCTGACACCACATTGAGGGGCACTGCAGCATGGTGCCTTCCACCTGTCAGTCCTCTGGTGAGGGCTCACACTTCAGTAATGGCCATCTATCACTCCATAGAGCAGTATACACATGCATGCATCCTTCCTCTGCTAGCCTGGCAGATCAGCTGTGCTGCTGGTCACGGGCCATCCGCAAGGTGGCTGCCAACAGTCAGGCCATCACCTTTGTAGCAAAAAATGCGTAATGTGGCTGGGTAGCCCCATGCCACAGCTCCGTGCAGCCAACACTGCTGACACTTTCTTCAAGTGTGATGTCATAACAGGAGTATGTCCGGCCTGCATTAAATAGTGGCTGTGTGTCCCAACAGGGGACATCTATATAATGAGGGGTCTGACAGCATGTGTGTGTGCTGCTTCCAGGAGCATGCATGGCCAGGTGGCTCTTCCTTGCTTCTGAGGTGCACTGTGTTGATCAGTAACTCCATCAGATAATGTGTGCCATATCTGGAATGACACAGGTGTGTGGTACGCCTTGGATGGCAGAAGTGCACTGCACAGCAACCCAGAGTATGTAGCAAGTGCTTAGCCCAATGGCACAGAATAGGTATCACACATACAGCACCTCAGCAAAGGCTTCAGGCAGCGCTTCGCCACCCTATTATGGCCTACACCCTCTGTGGTAGGGCAGCACCCCAAACAGTTGTTGGCTGGACACACATAGCAGGTGAGGCACGTAGTAGACTGAAAGGACCTCTGCACATTAACCTATTTCCTAACCCATCGGTGGGCAAACAGGCCTTCTGGGGCAGGGTTCTGCCCCATGCCAACCTTAAAAGTGTGTCTGTATCAGGTGTTGGCGAACCTGGCTGCCCCTGAGTGTGGTGTCATGCCATCGTGCACGCGCACATGGGGGATCAGGACTGAGGTCTGGATCTATAGCCACAGGTATTCCATGGTGAAGAGCCACATTATGGAACACACAGCAAAGCAGGATTATCCGAGCAACCTTGGGGGGCGGGGGGGCATATAGTAGTACTCCCCCACTCTTGTCCAAACATCGGAAGCGGCTCTTCAAAAGCCCGATGGTACGTTCGATGACCATGCGGGTAGCACGTAAGGCCTCATAGGCCAGCTGTTGTGCTGTGGCAGGCTGGAGGATTGGGGTCATAAGCCAGGGCCTGCATCCATAGGCTGCGTCTCCTGTAGCAATGACATAGGGAAGAGATTACACATACTGATGTTTGTGTCCCATGGATGTATGTGCTCAATACATGCAGTCGAACCGGATGGCACGAGGCAGCCCATTCCAGTTTCCCTCACCTTATGTGTCTGGCGTCAGGATTGCTTTGGCACACAGCTGGTGTGTGGCTATTAGGCGTTATAACACGTGAAGAGCCCCTAAACAGTGAGATGTATGTCAGCTCTGTGGATGCGGTTGGTGCATTACACCACTGTCCTTACAGATCACATTCCTGTGTTCACATCATATGCATTATGCACTCCAGTCATTGTGTACTGACATATGTGCTCAAGTACACCTTCTCTGTAGGTATGCATACCCAACATACATGGTGTCAACTGGCTGCCCCTCAATGTGCACAATTGAGTATAGGTGTTCATGCAAGGTCTCAGGAACGTCAGGGGCTCACTAACACCGGTGGATGTGAGCTGCCCTTACATGACAAGTCTCAATTCGTCTTGCACACTGCCAGTAGCCATGGCTACACCCAATATGTGTAGGCTGTCCACCTGTGCAGTGAGGTGAGCAAGCCATGCCACATACAGGCCTTACCAGGGGCTTCTGTATAGTTTGTGCTTGGCAGCCAATAGTAAGTGGTTGGGTGCATGAGCCATTCCACCACTTTCGCTAACACAATGTGCCACTCATCCCGACTCCATCCCACTCCAATGTGCCACTCCATCCCGACAGGCGTCTATATCACCTTTGTGTGCCATTACAGAGATGACCATTGCAAATATGTTATATGTATGTTAACGTGGATCTTACCTACAAGCCAACCATCGCCATACAGGCCATCTTCGAATTTGCGAAACAGAGCTGATTGCCTGAGTATGAAGGCATCGTGCGCTGATCCCAGAAAGCTGGACATCACCGAGAGGATCTGCATTCCAGCATCACACACCACTTGCACGTTGAGGGAGTGGAACTGCTTTCTGTTGCGGTAGGCTGCCTCCGTCTCACGGGGTGGAACGATGGCCACATGAGTGCAGTCAATAGCTCCAATGACATTCGGAAAGCGGGCAAGGGCATGGAAACCACGCTTGAGGTCTATCAGGTCCTGTCTGTTGCGCGGGAATGCTATGTAGCGAGGCATGCGGTCCATAACAGCTGCAATGACCTGGTGCAGACACCGGGAAAAGGTGCTCTGTGACATCCCACCCACAACAGCTACTGTGGATTGGAAGGAGCCACTTGCTGTGAAGTGCAGGGCGGCCAAGATTTTGGTCAGGCCGGGGACAGCACGGCTTTCGGGTTCGGGGCTCAAGGGCACCTCGTATGTCTTCATATAGTTCCATGATGGCACGAGCGCTGAGGCGATATCTGCTGCTGATGACAACATCCTCTGGCATACCCAGCAATGAGGTTCGTGGAAGATAGATCCGCTGCCTGTAACGACGTCGACCAACGTCCTGGCATCTGTGTTGGGCCTGCTCAGCCATGGGGTGCACCTGCCCCATACACTGTGAATGTGTGGAGCAGATAGACCTACTAAGAACAGGCCTTTTTATTGGGCAGCTGTACCTTTGTAGGTCTGTGGGGATTGGTTTTGCACATTTTCGTTCAACGCGATATTAGCACGGTGCGCGCTGTGCGCACTTTTAAACTGTATCGCATTTGAAAGGGTTGTAGTTATTGGCCGCGTTAGGAGCCGTGCTAACACCACCGCTGGTTTCGCGCCACACGATACGTCCTCCCTACTTTACATTTTCCCAGCCCCAACTCCGCCCCCTGAATACATTATCCCATATTTACATTCACGAACCGCGATAGATGCTTGTTATCGCGGTTCGCAAACTTTTCACACGCAGTACAGCTGTATCACGCGCGGTAACTCCTTGGAAAATGAGGCCCAAAGTGAGCAAAAGTGGATTTACCTTTTGAAATCAGTAACCCTGTGTGGACTCAAAGAAATTGAATGGCACCATTGTGTGATTTCCTGGTAAAATCATGGCCAACACTTATCAGGTGAGATCAGCACAACCAACCTCTAAATCAGACTGTGTTATGCGGTTGCTGACATGCCAAAACTCAACATGAAGATAGGTCTGGTAAGCATTGGCGTTTTCTCCACCGAGTGTGATGTGCTTTTGTAAAAGTTTTGCAATTTAATTGTCAAAAGCTATAATTTTAAAGTGTCTCGCTTTCAGAAATAACTGAAGGGGCCCCTGCGAATTTGCAAAAAATGGAGTCTTCACCCACAGTAGCACTGTGGTGAAGAGCGCTGGGTGAAATAAGTCAGCTCTAAATACCCCTGAAGCAGCGGATAACGAAACGCGCATGTCGGACCTCTGACTCCGGCTAAGCAAAAACAGGGAAGTAACCCATTTTTGTTTTAAGAAAATAGAAAAAGTATAACATTTTAAAAAGCTCAAAACACTTGAATGAGCAATGGACTACTGGAGCAATGATTAGACATGATCCGTACAGGTGCCTAAACACAAGTACTAACTTGCAGCCCTGTGGATGTTATGAATGTCCCTAATCTTTAATTGTGACAATCATAGCTTAAATATTAACAATATCTAAATATGAATTGTGTGATACATTTCATTGTACTGTGGATAAAGAGTAACATTTGTTTAGATTGCAAATACCCCAATATTGACTGGGTAAATGTAACATCAGGACATGCTAGAGACAAAGTTCATGGATAGAACTCACTGCTTCATGGAGCAATTGGTTCAGGAACCACAGAAGAAAGTATTTTAGATTTAATTCTTAGTGGAATACAGGATCTGGTGAGAGGTAACAGTGGTGGGGCCACTTGGCAATAGTGATCATAATGTGATCAAATTTGAATTAATAATTGGAAGGGGGACAATAAGTAAATCTATAGCTCTAGCACTACTTTTCCAAAAGGGAAACTGATAAAATGAGAAAAACAAAACTGAAAGGTGCGACTACAAAGGTTAAAAGTGTTCAGGCATGGACATTGTTTAAAAATACAATTAGATGCCCAGTCAAGATATATTCCACATTAAGGTGAAAGAAAGGCAAAAAAGGATTAGCAGCATGGTTAAAAGGTGAGGTAAAACTTTTGGCCAAAAAAAATTCAAAAATTGGAAGGATACATCTGAAGAAAATAGGAAAAAAAAAGCATAAGCACTGTCAAGTTAAGTGTACAACATAAGAGGAGATGAGAATTTGGAATGTAGTTGGCCATAGAGGCATAAAAACTCATAATAAAAAAAAACAGAAGCAAGAAACCTGTGAGGGACTTGGACTGTTAGATGACCAACGGGTTAAAGGGATTAAAGGGGCTCTTAGGGAAGTTAAGGCCATTGCAGAAAGACTAAATTAATTTTGCTTCTATGTTTACTAATGAAGATGTTGGGGAGATACCACTTCAAGATGGTTTTCAAGAGTAGCAAATCACCTGGATTGGACGGTATGCATCCCAGGGTTCTGAAGGAATTCAAATATAAAATTTCAGATCTATTAGTTAAAATTCGTAGTGATGTGAATCGTTTTTCTGACTATTGAAAATATTGGACGATATTTTCAAAATAAAAAAAATCAGGGGGTCCCGAATTGATAGGAAAACCACATGACATTTTTCATGGGGGTTTTATCATTTTGGGAGGGGGGAGGGCCAGGAAGAAAGGGCACAAAACATCCTCCAAACCCACCCCAACCCCCACCCCCCAAAACTTTAATAAAGTACCTGGTGGTCCAGTGGGAGTGATCTCCTGCTCTCAGGCCATCAGCTGCCACTAATCAAAATGGCACCAGCCATCCATTGCTCTTACCTTGTGACAGGGGCCAGCCAATGGCACGGGCAAAGGGCCATCGGCCAAAGGTGAACTAGTAGATGTGGTATATTTGGATTTTCAGAAGCTGTTCAAGCTTCTAAGAAAACTAAAGAGTCATGGAATAGGATACAATGACCTTTTGAGGATTGTAAACTGGTTAAAAAAAAAGGAAACAGTAGGATTAAATGCTCCATTTTCACAATGGAAAAAGGTAAACAGTGGGGTGCTTGAGGTATCTATGTGGACTGGTGCTTTAATATATTTAAAAGTGATATGGAAAGGGATACAAGTAAGGCGGTCAAATTTGCCAGTGAAAATTATGAAGAGTAGTTGAACCTCAAGTGGATTGTGATAAATTATAGGAGGACGTTGTGAAACTGGAAGATTGGAAATTTAAAGTGGACAAGTGCAAGGTGATGCATATTGGGAAAAGATTACCCCTTGCTATAGGTACAGTGTTAATTCCTAAGATAGAACCTACCACCCAGGAAAGATCTAGATATCTTAGTGGATAATACATTGAAATCATTAGTCAGTATGCTATGGCAACCTCAAAAGCAAGTGATAGGAATTATCAGAAGGGAATGGCAGTGGATGTCTGCCTCTATTGCTCCATGATGCTGCACCTTTAATACTGTGCTATTCTGGTCACCACATCTCAAGATATAGTTGCACTAGAGAAAGCAGAGAAGGATGACCAAAGGGGCATGGAACAGCTCCCCCATGAGGAAAGGCTAAGAAAGGTATGATCAGTTTGGTGACGAGACAGTTGAGGGGAGAATATTCCATTCCACTCATTTTATAGACCTAAGCATTAATCAGTTTACTCTTGAAAAGTGAAAGGATGGGGGGAGGACACATGAAGTTACTGGGTAATATTTAAAATAAAATATTTACTAGACAAGTTTGGAATTTGTTGCCAGAGGATGTGGTATAAGCTATTAATATAGCTGCATATAAACAAACAATATGGACAAGTTCCTGGAGAAAGAGTCCATTAAAAAATAGACAGTTGCAGAAATCTACTGCTTATTCTTGGGATAAGCAACTTGGTGTCAACCTACCCCTTGAGATTTGGCCAGGTACTTGTGGCTTGGCCAGTTGGAAACTGGCTACTGGGCTTGGACACTTGGTCTGTCCCAGTAAGGCAAACCTCATGTTCTTATGATTCAATCTGAGCTAGTTTTATCTTTCCTTAATAACTGCAGTCTCCATAAAATATATTTTTCCAAGATGTTCCAAATTTAGCTTATAACTGGATAACAGTTCTTTGCAGAGCTCAGCAAATCATTTCACAGGGCCCCAGACTCACGAAGCATTTGTACCTTCCAATTTCCCCCCCCCCCCCTTAGTGATTTCACAAGTAGATCCCATCCTCATAGGAGCAGCTGGATAAATAACCAATACTTGGTGGAGAAGCTGTGCAGAGCAAGCTCAGCCTGTGGGGGGAAGCTGCTGGAACTGCAGTCTACCAATGGGCATGGAAACCTGCCATCCACTCACTAGTGGCATCTTCACAGTTGCCTTGACATCTTTGAAAGCTCCAGCCCCTGCTAATTCAGTTGTCCAGCTATGTCCTCAGCATCCTCTGACTTACTGCCATGGCACCATAAGCTACCTAGACATAGAGTGTGATGTGGTGTGGATTTCATCATCCACTGTGACCTCTGAGGAATGAATTTAAACCTTGACTCCCTTATGCCAATCCAAGCTTTTCAAGTACTTTGCAGTCTTCCACCCATAGCTGGGTCCCAGCTAATTTAAGCAGCATTGGAAAAGTCCTTGAGGCATGAATGTGGACTTTACTTCATATCCTCCCTGCTCCCTAGGAGGAGAGACTGTACAGAGCACTTCAGCATCAGGAGTTTCCACAGCAAAAGCAGAATCTCCCCATGAGAGAACACTTGGATGTGTGCAACCCCAGCAGGAGACACTGCAGCAGATCCGGGTGCAGCTGTGATCTCTCCAATCACAAGTAGTGTTTTAGAATTAAGTTTGGCTTTTTAGAAATCTGAGAATCTATTCAGCAAACAAGAAATGGAACAGCATTTTTAAGTCACCCTTCATACAGACTTATTCAAACACTTAATGGATATGATCTGAAAGAACTATCCACCCCAAAAATAAACAGCATTTAGGTGAATATTCAGTTGGCCAGAAGTGCTGGGAATCCATTTTTGCAAACTGCAGACTCAGTAATGAATATCACTAGAAACCCAGCTGAGGTAGATTCAGTGCCTTGCTTGAGGACAGCAAGAGTGCAGAGCTGTGACCAGGGCAATTCTGCCCTCCAGACACCCATTAGCAGTGTTACAGGAGAACTCATATTCCAGTCAGTCCCTGGACATAGAAGGCTCTTCCTAGGAATCCTTTGACTTATTTGCTCCGTGCTGCAGCAGAGGAACTCTTCAAACTATGCACAAGCTGCCTTCATGCAGGGCCTTTCTAGGCTACATACAAGTAGAAACATTAAGTCTACTGGGTCCAAAAGTGGAATTCTGAGATATTATGTATGACACCAGATAAAGATTTAATGTGAGCTAAAAACATGGCTATTCAAAAATGCATATAGCCCAAGTTAAAAATATCAGAATGTAGTGAACCACAAACAAGACAGACAAGAGATACTAATTGAAGCATGACAAATAAGTTGAAACGAGAATGTATGATTCACAACGCAATGCACAGACTTTTCCTGTACTTCTTGCCTTATGTCCTAGATTAGTCAATATGTATTAAAGCTTAATGCCTGCTTATGAATACCACCTCTGTAACTGATCATTGACATAGCTATGAATGTTAATTTTGTCAATTTGTGATCTATCCATGGAATGATGGTATAAAATACCTAAATATACTTCACAGATAAGTGCCTTGGTGTGAGTCTCCATTACCACCTTGGATAAACATAGCAATTGAGTAAAAATATAGTACCAAAGACTCAAGGCAATCACGGAAAGATTAAATGATTTTTTTGCTTCGGTGTTTACAGAAGTGGATGTTGGGGAGATACCCATTTGAGAAGGTTTTCATGGGAAATGATTCAGATGGACTGAACCAATTCATGGTGAACTTAGATGTGGTAGGCCTGATTGACAAACTGAAGAGTAGTAAATCACCTGGACCGGATGGTACACACCCCAGGGTTCTAAAGGAACTAAAAAATGAAATTTCAGACCTATTAGTAAAAATTTGTAACCTATCTTTAAAATCATCCATTCTACCTGAAGACTGGAGGGTAGCTAATGTAACCCCAATATTTAAAAAGGGCTCCAGGGGCGATCCGGGAAACTAGAGAGACTGGTTAGCCTGACTTCAGTGCCAGGAAAAATAGTGGAAAGTGTTCTAAGTATCAAAATCACAGAACATATAGAAAGACATTGTTCCATTAAAGTCAGTCAAGCATGGCTTCACCCAAGGCAAGTCTTGCCTCACAAATCTGCTTCACTTTTTTGAAGGAGTTAAACATGTAGATAAAGGTGAACCGGTAGATGTAGTGTATTTGGATTTTCAGAAGGCGTTTCACAAAGTTCCTCATGAGAGGCTTCTAGAAAAAAAGTCATGGGATAGGTGGTGCTGTGCTTTCATGGATTAGAAACTGGTTAAAAGACAGGAAACAGTAGGATTAAATGGAAAATTCTCAGTGGAAGGGAGTGGGCAGTGGAGTGCCTCAGGGATCTGTATTGGGGCCCTTACTTTTCAATATATTTATAAATGATCTGAAAAGAAATACGATGAGTGAGGCAAATTTGCGGATACAAAATTGCTCAAAATAGTTGAATCGCAAGCAGATTGTGATAAATTGCAGGAAGACCTTGTGAGACTGGAAAATTGGGCATCAAAATGGCAGATGAAATTTAATGTGGATAAGTGCAAGGTGATGCATATAGGGAAAAATAACCCATGCTATAGTTACACAATGTTAGGTTCCATATTAGGTGCTACAACCCAAGAAAGAGATCTAGGCGTCATAGTGGATAACACATTGAAATCGTTGGTTCAGTGTGCTGTGGCAGTCAAAAAAAGCAAACAACGTTGGGAATTATTAGGAAGGGAATGTGAATAAAATGGATAACGTCAATGCCTCTGCATTGCTCCATGGTGAGACCGCACCTTGAATACTGTGTATAATTCTGGTCACCACATCTCAAAAAAGATATAATTGTGATGGAGAAGGTACAGAGAAGGGAGACCAAAATAAGGGGCATGATCAGCTCCCCTATGAGGAAAGACTAAAAGGTTAGGACTTTTCAGCTTTGAGAAGAGACGACTGAGGGGGGATATGATAAGAGGTATTTAAAATAGAGACATCTAGAATGGCCAGATGTTAATTGGTTGTTTACTCTCATAACAGAAGGACTAGGGGGCACTCCATGAAGTTAGCATGGGGCATATTTAAAACTAATCGGAGAAAGTTCTTTTTTACTCAACGCACAATTAAACTCTGGAATTTGTGGCCAGAGGATGTGGTTAGTGCAGTTAGTATAGCTGTGTTTAAAAAAGGATTGGATAAGTTCTTGGAGGAGAAGTCCATTACCTGCTATTAAGTTGACTTAGAAAATAGCCACTGCCCAAAGGGACCTAAGCCTGACTACAGCCAGAAGTACCTAGGTCTGTAAATGAAAATGTTCTGAGTAACCCAATTGACAGTCTACCACAGGCTCATTGGGAAAGTAGTATTAAGCCTGGAAGTAATCCGGATAATATTACTTTGTGTCATATGATATCTAAGCTTGACAAGAATATAACATTGATGAATAGTACCCTGTCTTCTGTAATAAATAATAGAACAAACAAGAAAAATTGAAAGTTGTGTAAAAGATATCTGGGTTAAATACAAAAGTGCAATAGATTACAAATTCTGAGAACGTATTTATGAAAGAGTCTGATTTTGCATAGGGAGGCCAAGTATACTGAAAATTAAGAATAAGAAATGAGATTTAATTTTCCTTTAACACTGTTCCTGTCTCCCATGGAAATGTTTAAAAAATTTTTGGAAGAAATATTGAGTTATAAAGGGGAAGATATCCCCAGAGTATCCAAGATATTTTATCTTCCAAAAAAGGTATTGAGAAATGCTGAACAGAATAATGTTAGTGTAAACGAGGAAACTTTGGGGATAACATTCTTAGATCGATGGATTTGATAGAAAACAAGGCAACTTTATTTGTATCTTATTGGATAAAGATGTGCTATTTAAAAAGAAATTTTTTTGAACAGAAATGTTCCCTTTTGCAGACAAAAAAAAATCCAAATATTCCCCGACGTTGCCCACGCCACCCAGGCGAAAAGGAAATATTTTCTTTCCTTGAAACCTAGGATGGTGGCAATAGGAGCAAGGTTTTTAAAGTCTCCTTGTTTTTGCCTTATTACTTATAATGGGAAAAAATTTGGATTTAATGATCTGACACATTTGGAAACATCTCTAAGGGATAAAAGTCAAGTTTTGTCTTTAGAGACTAATGTCCTAGAAGAATAAAATAATTCTGCTTCCTCCTTTTTAGAATCAGGACCAATTGTTGAGTTCTGCGTACTATATATAAGTGAGTTTCTATATATATTTATATCCCCCAATTATGGATATGCCAAATGATATTGCCTAGTAATGGTTATTTATAATAGTTTATTTTCTATTTGGACTACATGGTTATGTTTCCATGATTATTTTTTCTTCCATTAATTACAAAGTATTAATTTAAAAAATTGCCACTGCTATTCCTAGCAACAGTAACATGAAATAGACTTCGTTTTTGGGTACTTGCCAGGTTATGGCCTGGATTGGCCACTGTTGGAAACAGGATGCTGGGCTTGATGGACCCTTGGTCTGACCCAGTATGGCATGTTCTTATGATAAGTATAAAAGTATAGAAGCATTAAAGTAAATACTTGCTTTAGAATAAGTTAATTAATAAAAGTGTTGGGAGAAAAAATTAAAATGGGAAGCAGTATATGATATGAAATCAAGTGCCTTTTGATGATACTGGTTACAGCCCATTGTGGGAAGAGCCTGGAGATTGAAATAGCCTGAACGTCTCCAATACTGAATCCCTTTAAAAACATTTTTGAATTAGCATATAAGTTAACCCTCACGACTGGTCTGGTGTTTATTATATTTAATACACGAGGTGATTCGAGCCACTTAGGGCCTCATTTACCAATTTGCATGGGTACTGCCTGCGTTAAAGGGGCGTTCCCATGCAAATGAGGTGCCTTCTGCACAGCAGGGAATTTGTGTCCTGTGACATTTTCGCAATTCGCTGCTGAAATCAATGGAAAATCAGCATGCAGCGTGATCTTTTCGCAGCCAGCAGAAAAAAGTGAAACCAAGTACCGCATCCCGCGATAATGTGACATGTATAAAAGGTCACTTCCTGCCCCTCCTCTGAGGGGTTGAAAGGAGATTTGGAGAGGTAGGTTTTGGAGGAGTTGGAGCTAGGATTTTGATTACTGAGTGTGCTGTCTTGTTATCTTCACTGTTGTCATCTGTTTCCCTTTACCTGTGTCTTGGGATATCTATCAATCTGCCATTGATAAAGTATTAACCCAAATGACCTTCTCTCTGAATGCAAAAGACTGCAATTTTATATATCTGCCCCAAATTAAGCCAGGCAAAGGATCTTGATTTCAGGAAGCTGCTAAACATTAACCCATTTCCCTGGAGCTCCAAGATCAGGTGTTTTTCTAGACTGAATTCACACTGAAAGCGTGTGTTAAAAAATCATTGATATGAAAATCAGCCCATTCTGATTTTTCAGGACTTCTCCCAGGCAGTGTCTCAGCAGCGCAGGGCTCTGGCGCCGTACTGTTCACAGCTCTTTAAAAAAGGGGCATTCGTGCACTCTTGGTTTATCCAGGCTAAAACTGAGGATCCAAACTGACCAGGGGGTGCGCTGGTTTACTGAGGTGGCAGCAGTTCAGCAATATATTCAATCCCTGCCCACTCCAGCAGCCTCGGTGACCTGACGGAGGGCGCGGTGGTAGTGGACACTACACTTGTTTGAATATGTTGCCACGTTTCATGTTCCCCGGCGGACCTCAGTGGAGTTATTGGTAACCCCGGGTTCAGTGTTGGGTGTTTACCTTCCAGGGCGGCCCTGGACCCCTCCTGCTGTACCCAAGGCATTCCCAGGCGACTACGTTTAACATCTGACTATCCCAGGCTAAGAGTGGACTGTTTCTTGCCCATGGTGGGGGAGGGGAGGCCCTCAGGCCGGCTGTTTCTGAGTTCCAAGCCTGTTCAGCGAGCTGCACTTCACAAATGGCAAAGTGTGGTGCCCACCTAAAGACTGGCACGGACTACTTTCTAAAATGACTGTTCTGGTTTTTCTGAAAGTTTAAATGTGTTTGGTTATTTTGGATGGTTGCAGAATGTTTGGTGGGGATGGGGGGGAGGGGAGAGCCTAAGGTTAGTGTGATCTTCCCCTACTATCATTAGGATGGTGGGCCTGGGGATATTGGTTAAAGGATTTGTGTGGGGTGGGGGTTGGGGGAAGAGACCACTTTTCGGTTCCACGGGGGAACCTATGTTAAGTTTCCATTGCTCTCAATTACAGATAGGAGGGGGACGCTTTGCTGGGAGGCGTGTTCCCTCACACAAATGAATCTGTTGTGTATTTTTCATCACCTTTGTACTGACGATCCAGGACCATGAGTAGTTTTCATTACTTTTCTTGGAATGTAGGAGGTATAAATTCTCCCATTAAAAGAACTAAAATTTTGCAGCTATTGCAAAAAAAAAGAAAACGGATGTGGCCTTCCTGCAGGAGACCCATCTAACTGATGCGGAGCATGAGAAGCTGAAACAACGATGGGTGGGCTCAGGTATATTATGCCTCGGCCAGTTCACATTCGGCTGGCGTGGCTATTCTGATTCGGAAGTCCTTCCCTCTCCAGATTACTACAGAAATTAAGGACCCTAATGGTCGTTATATTGTGCTGTTGGGGGAATTCTTCCATACCCCGGTGATTCTCTGTAACCTCTATGCCCCTAATGTGTATAGAGCCTCTTTTTTTCAGGAACTCTGTGCACTCTTATTGCCGCATGCCAACGATATGCTTATTGTTGGGGGGGGATTTCAACGCAGTCAAAGACCCTTTATTGGATAGCGCCACACCTGCAAAAACCTCAAGGTCCCCTAGCAAAGGGCTAGCCCTTCTAGAACACTCCTTACATCTCACGGATGTGTGGCGTACGCTGCATCCACAAGACACAGAATTTACACATGTTTCCAGGGCTCATGCAACCCATTCCCGTCTGGACTACTTGTTGTTGAGTACTAATCATTTTGGCAAGGTGGTGGGGGCTGGGATAGAAGACATTCTGGTCTCTGATCACGCCCCAATTTGGCTTGAGTTGACTAATCCCTTAGCTCCCCACACTAACTATGTCTGGCGCTATCCCTTTTTTTTTTAGCGGACGATGTGGCTTTTCAGGCCTATTTAAAAGAACGTTGGGCGTTGTTTGAACACGCCAATGCCCAGCATAAAGATGACCCAGTCCTTTTTTGGCATGCCGCAAAGGCTGTGCTTCGAGGAGATATAATATCGTACGTAGCGCATAGAAGGAAATCTCAAGATCAGCAACTCCTCCGGCTCACCGCACAGTTTCACAAAGCGCGCCGGGCGCTGGCCCACTGCCACTCCTTGGGAAACTTACCTCACACTCCAAACGGCCATTAATTCCCTGATTCACCAACGCACCAAGAAAAGTATACTTTATCGCTACCAGCTCTTTCAATTTGGGCAAAAGGCTGGTAAGCTGATGGCGACTCTTATTAGAGCGGCTAGGAGGAGTCGGCATATGCCTGTGATTAAGGACTCGCAACAACGGGTGGTTCAGGATGTTGAAAAAATCCGTGAAACGTTCCGTGCCTATTTTTCTCAGCTGTATCGTTCGGAGGGGTGGGATGAGTCCGGCTGGGAGGCCTTCGAGGATCGCATTCACTTGCCTTCCTTGACCTTGGAATATTACCACTATTTGAATGAACCCATTCAGGAGGAGGAAGTTCGCCGGGTCATCATGAAGGCGAGTACGCTAAAAACACCCGGCCCCGATGGGTATGGCTCTGAACTGTACAAATGTTTGATTGGTCCGCTCGCCAGATTGCTCCCTATGGTGTTCAACTCCTTGATTGGGCGGGGGGCCTTTCCCCCGGGGGGAAACCAGGCATATGTTACTTTAATACCTAAGCCGGGAAAGGACCCGCTGTTACCTATGTCGTATCAGCCCATTTCTTTGCTGAATATGGATCATAAGATTTTGGCAAAGATTCTGGCAGATCGTTTGGGAAATATTTTACCTTCCTTGATAAAAGCCGGACAAGTTGGCTTTATTAAAGGGCATTATGCAGTACGCAATATTCGTCAACTTGTAACCGCGATGGCACTTTGTCAGAGAGTGGGAACCCCGTACTTGGTGGTGAGCCTTGACGCCGAAAAGGCCTTTGACAGGGTGGAGTGGGGCTTTATGTTTAAGGTGTTACAACGAATGGGGTTTGGAGGTTATTTTTACCAAGCCATTGAGCTCCTGTATGCCACACCAGAAGCCTGTATCCTAGTTAATGGGGGTTTGACTGATTCATTTGTGGTGTCTAGGGGCACTAGACAAGGTTGCCCCCTCTCCCCCTTACTTTTTCTTCTTGTTTTGGAGCCTTTTTTGCTGGCGATTCAGGCTACGCCAGCCATTAGAGGTGTCCAATTCCAAGGTGGGGGACAGACAGAAGTTTTCAAATATGCAGCTTTTGCTGACGATATGCTATTATTTCTTACGTCCCCACAACGGTCGCTATCGATTCTTTTGGACTTGTTTACTATTTTTGCTGCTCTATCTGGTATGCGTATTAATTGGGACAAGTCTGAGGCCCTGGCTTTTCCAGACACTCTTAAAGAGCGTTGGGGGGGGGGGGTCATTTCCCCTGCAATGGGCGCCAGGTTCTCTCAAATACTTGGGGATTTTTCTTACGAATGATTTGTCACAAATTTATCACACTAATATAACTAGGCTACTAACTATCACTCAGGAAAAATTGAACACTTGGCATACCTTGCCACTCTCTCTAACTGGTAGAGTTAACCTGTTTAAAATGGTAATTTTGCCCAAGTGGCTGTATGCGTTCCAAAATTTTCCTATGTTGCTTTCAACCAGGCATCTGAAACGCATAGATCAATTACGTCGCAGGTTTATCTGGAGGGGAAAGAAAGCCAGGATTCAATTGTCATGGTTAAAGTATCCTTGGCATAGAGGTGGTTTGGGAGTTCCGAATCTGTATCATGGCATGGCGGCTAATCTCCGTATACTCCGGGGCTGGTTTCTAGGGAAATCGGCATATGTTAATCTGGTGGCAGAGGCCGCTTTTACTAGGCCTCTGGCCTTAACTTATGTTCTTATGAGCCAGAGCCCTGATATTCCCCCAGGGTTGGTTACTAATCCGCTTATCGCACCCCTCCGGACAACTTGGGTCCGTTTGACACGTGCCTTAGGGGTCCCCCGACAGTGTGTGATACTGACACCCATTTGTGGCAACCTGGATTTCACCCCTGGGAACACGACGGCCTATTTTAGGCAGTGGTATCAAAAAGATATATTGTATTTGGGTCATGCTCTGGAGGATGACGGCTCTCTCCTGCCGTTTGATCGTATGCAAGAACTATATGCTCTGCCTGGGTCTCACCTGTTTGGATATATGCAGCTTACTCATTACATTCGGTCTTTGGGTTCCCCGGCCCAACACTCCGCAGCTTTTAAAACTTTAAATGAGTTTTTTCAATTGGAGCAGTCTACGGAGCTGGCCCTTTCGACTTATTATAAGCGACTCTGCCGTAGGCTCCCTAGCGACTTTTACCAAATCATGGTGGACCGCTGGAATCGTGATGGCAGTATTGTCTTAACGGTCCCTATTTTTGCTTCTAGTGTGCGCAGTGTTTTTGCGGTCACCGGAAGCATGTACTTTAGGGAAATGCATTTCAAATTTTTACACAGGGCCTATCTTTCGCCCCACATTGCTTTTCAAGCTGGTATTGCTACTGCTGCTGGGTGTGTGCGCTGTGGGAAACAAAAGGGGACTTTATCCCATGTTTTCTGGGAGTGTCCCCCGCTGCAAAAATATTGGCAAGACATTGGCAGATATTTGGAATCTTTGGGAGGGATTCGATTACCCTTTTCTCCATATCTTTGGCTGTTCCACTGTGTTAGTCATCATCTGGTGCGTACGCCAGGTCTTCGGAACTTGCTTAAAAAGGCGGGACTGGTGGGGAAGAAGGTGTTGCTTCTCCACTGGTGTGAGGTGGAACCGCCATCGTTCTGGACCTGGCGGATCCATTTTCATAGACTCATGCAGATGGAACAGCTCGCAACCCGTGGCTCACCTACCCGGAAAAAATTATTTCTGCAAACTTGGGAGCCTTACCTCCAAGTCTTGCCTCCTAGAGCTAGAAGTTTGGTCCTTAATACTTGTTACTGAGTACTGGCAGAGTTAATGGTGCTTACGCATGGTTTTCTACGGTCTCTTGGGGGAGGGTGGGGGGAAGGGATACTGGGGATCTTGGGGGGGGAGGATGGGTAGCATTGCAGATTGTAAAAAGGGTGTAATAATTGTTTACTCAGTGCATTGCCTGTTTTGATAGTATTTCTGTGTTTGTGTCTCTAATGTTCAGCAACGTCTGTTACTCTGTTTGTGCACCCAATAAAAAACAGTGAATACAAAAAAAAAAAAAAAAAAAATCATTGATGGGTATTTTAAACTGAATGTTCTTAAAAAGATTGAAGCCTCATATTTCCTAAAGACTTTAGAACAGTTCTACAAGCTGTTTTATCAAAACTGGATTACTGTAACTCATTGTTTTTGGGCCTACCAGCAAATGTTAACAAAACCATTGCAATTATTGCAGAACTCAGCAGCCAGACTTATAACAGGAACTAGAAGATCTGATCATATTATGCCAATATTAAACGACTTTCATTGATTGCCTATTAAATATAGGGCACAGCATAAAGTTCTATTGTTAATTCATAAAATCCTCCACAACAAAAAGATAGAATGGTTAACCTCAACATTACATTTCCATATCCCAACAAGAATTACAAGATCAGCTGATACAGGATATTGCCCATACTGTCACCTAAAATTGCTCATCTAAATAATGTGAGAAAGGGCTATTTCCATTGCCAGGCCCCAACTGTGGAACTCTCTACCACAGGAACTAAGGATGGAATCAGACAAAATATTTAAAAAGGGTATTAAAACATGGCTATTCAAACAGGTCTTTCAAGAGTGTTAACCTAATGATAATATACCCCTATTAAAATATATTTAGATTTTTTATATTCTCTGTTCTTACTTCCCTACATCTTTAACAGTATAAATTGTATGATTAATTTTTGCTATTTTATTTGTATTTAGTTTATTATGAAACATTCTCATTTAATTATGTTAATGCAAATTTTTAAATGAATATTTGTTAATATAAACCGATGTGATATGTTCTCATGAAACATCAGTATATAAAAATTAATAAATAAAATCAGGTGCCACAGCTATCTACAGCACAAATGTTTTTGCTTACTTTCACATTCCTCATCTATGCTGCACACTCTACCAAAGCCTAACCAGACCTCTGAAGGACAGCTAGACCTGCTACAGTTTGAAGACTCAGGATTTTATTTCAGTTGAACCATAGGAAGATCAAATTGTGACATTATCTGGCACAATGTAGAAGTGATTCAAAAGCTGCAACCTCCTGCTCTTGGAAACTTACTGCAATTAAGCCAGAGATCATTAAAACTATACCCATTTCATTGTCTGTAAATATATGAATATATGGTTGTGACCTGAACTAAAAGATCATGTCCAATGAAAATTTTTTTGATAGGGGGACCAGAGACCTTGATCAAGGGCATGCACTGGATGTGGTTTACTTTGATTTGTGCAAAGCTACAGATACCATCCCACATAAGAGGCTCATTAAGAGGAGCATCTTGGGTACGTGTTCTAAGATGGAGTAGTTAGAAACTAGTTCTGAAGTAAGAGGGTGGATACATGGAGGATAAAAAGGTCATTAATGAGTGCCAGAACAAATGGTCCTGGGGCTAGTTCCATTCAATGTCTGAGAGACAGGACGGCTGTGTTTCAAAAAAAAAAAAAAAAAAAATTCACTTTTTTGTACAAAGATCTTCAAAGTTGATACCCATAAGGAAGTAGACAATGAGAAGCAATCTAAGAAAGCGCAAGTGGTTAGATACTTGGCAGTTAAGATTCAATGGAAAAAAAAAAAAGCAGAGTAGACATTAGTAGGTAAAGAGCTTATGTGCACTGACCTCCAAGGTAGCAAACTGATACAATAAAGGCAGTGACCCACAGGCAGGAGAATGCTTGGGTGAATAGGGAATGCCATCAGCAGAAAAAAAGGAAGTGATATGACCTTGTAGAGGACAATGGTGAGGCCTCATCTGGAATATTGTGTTCAGTTCTGGAACAATTTTGGAATAGTTCATTGTGATTTTAACATGCAGCACATTAAACTCAGAATTAGGAAAGGTTATAACTTGCATATTCTAAAATGATTAAAGCCTCTCCTCAATTATGATGGCTTTTATTCTATGCTCCAGATTTTAAATTTCTCCCATTTAGATTACTGAAATGCCCTTTTCATGGGTCTTCCAGCAAGTAGTCTGAGGCTCCTCCAATTATATCAAAAGGCCACAAGAATTTTAACAAGTGAAAAAAAAATGACCATATCACTCCCACATTAATTGCTTTACCTTGGTTACCAATAACATTTACGATAGATTATAAAGTCTTGTGCCTACAACAAATCAATGCATAAAAAGGCTGTGTAGCTAAATGCTGCTTTTCACTTGCACACCCCTCAATGGAATTTAACATCTGCAAACAAAGGCTGGTTGACAGTGCCTTCAGTTTGAACTGCACATCTGAGTGAAGTAAGAGCTACTTCAATTGCTTGTCCTATTGTGGAATTTTCTGCCTGGAGAATTAAGGCTGCAAAACCTTTTCTGTTTAAGACAGGCTTGAAGACTTGGCTTTTTAAGCTAGCTTGAGAATAATGATTAAAATCAGGCAGTTTTTCTACTCTGGCTAGAAGGATGTTTTGGAGTCTAGACATTGAGTGAGGTTTATCTTGTACTTGTAAAGTAAAAATGAAAATACATATCAAAATAAAATACATTCTCACTTTAACCATTGTGATTAACAGTATATAAATACATTATATTATGAACATGTACAGGTTGGGGGCTGGGCTAGGCTGGATTAGGATATCAAGTTTCAGAGGAACATGGAGGACAGTTCTCTTGGCGTCACCGGAATTGGAACTTTGGCTGAATGAGATGACTACACACAGGTCCATCAATATCTGACAAGCCAGGTTTCACTGCAGGTGATTCCCGGGATAGTGAGTGCCACTGCCCAGTGGAGGGAGGCAGGATACCTGTAAGCAATTCAATGCCAGATATTTCATGTGGGCACACTGCTAATTCAAACATATGTGCTTTTCTTGTGGCAATGTGCACCTGGAAACCAATGCCTGCTCACAAGGAATTGTAGACAGCAGCCCCCTACCCCTGCATGTAGCACTGAGGGTCTTAACACACAATTCAACATTGAAGCCATGAGAGCATGGTTAGAGTGCCACCCAATGTGAGGTGAGGCAGCAGAGCTCAGTGGGTTTTACTGCCAGATGTCCTATCCCCTGCCATTCCAACCCCCAACCCAAATGCACCTCATGCCTAGTGCGAAATCCTTATTTACCCAGGAACCCGAGCCAGAACATAAGATCTCATCAGGAATCACCCTAGGTAGGGTTTGGGGCACTTTTCTAGTGGCCCCTTTTCAAATATGGTGCTACCTCCCTCTGGGGATGGTTCTGAACAAAGAACCCTGGAAGGTCAGGCTCATTCACAATTTGTCCTTCCAGCCAGGAAATCTGATTGACCCTCAATTGTGTACACAGTCTTATGCCTCCCTCGATTCAGCCATAGCTATTATCAGAGAAGTGGGGGACAGTATCGAGTTAGCAAAGGCTGACAATCTGCATTTCACCTGCTGCCAGTCCACCCTGGTTCCTTTCACCTCTTGGGTTTTCGTTTCAGAGGTCAGTTTACTTTGACAGGTGCATCTCTATGGGCTGCTCAATCTCATGCATTACTTTGAGCTATCAGCTCCTTTCTGCACTGGTCAGGATCCACATCTATTGTATGCTACCTGGATGATTACCTTTTCATAGTTAAAGTATGTGCAGCATTGCAGGCTCCTATTGGTCACATTCCAAAGCGTTGCACCAGAATTTGGCACCCCACTGACAAGAAAGACGACATCCAAGTCAATTGTTCTAGATGCACAGGCACAGATCACTAGGCTACCAAGGGACAAGGTCCAACATTTATACAAAACTATTCCAGACATGTGCAGTGCTAGGAAGGCAACATTGTCTCAGTTTCAGACCCTCATTGAGCTACTCAGCTTTGCCTCCCAGGTAATCTCAATGAGAAGGGCTTTTGTGCACAGCCGGCGTGGCATGGAAGCATCACAGGATTATGAGAGCAGTCAGGCAGGACATGCTGACAGGGGATGTTTTCCTCACGATGTTAATGGGGTGACTTTTTGGCAGGATCTGCTTAGGGGTAGCAATGAGTTGGGCATGGGATTCTGCATATACTGCAGGGGAGCCTGGTGTGCTGGATCATGGCTGAGTGGCATGAGTGCAGGATCACTAAAGATTTAACATTCTTGCAGGTCTTTTCTACTGTGGTGGCTCTGAAGCTGGGGGGAGGGGGAGGAGGAGATGTTATCTAGGGCCAGCATCATTTTTAATTCAGGTGTCTGTAGAGTAACATCTGATGGCACTGATCAGTATCAGGCTAGACAATATTGAACAGGATAGTGAATAGGTAAAAACCTAAAGAGAACAGTCTATACTAGATAATGGAAAAAAGCTGAGCGCTGTTCAGGAGCACATAGTTTGGATCAAAGGCTATTACTGAAACAGAGACCCAATCTGAGTGCTGTAGCTTTCCACCCCTTGCATTGCTATGCATCTTGGGCAAAGGTGTCTTGCAGGACTTGAGAGTTAATACTGGAAATTTACAAGTGAGGCCAGTCTTTTCCCTTCCTTTAGTCTTGAGATCTTGGTATAAATCCACTTTGCCAGCCTTATATTTAAAACTGCTTGCATTTGAGGTTTAAAGAGGGCTTTATTCAACTCCAGGTGATAAAGATGGATATTTTCTATAAGGAGAACTTTCAATCTGAGAGTTTTGTCTTTCCTCAACTACATCAGTCTCCCTAAAATAAAGCTTACCCGTATTTTTCGGACTATAAGGCGCACAAAAACCTACGATTTTCCCAGAAATCGGAAGTGCGCCTTATAATCCGGTGCGCCTTATATATGGATTTCTCTCTAGCACAGGCTCGCACTCACCTCTAGGCCTCCTCTTTGCGGTCGCCCTGCTACCGGGCCTCTTCTTCTCTGTCCGTAAACGCTCCACTTCTGCGCGCGCTGATGCTTCCCCTCCTTCCTGCCCACGCGGCTCTGGCAAAGTTTACTTCCGGTGATGCACAGGCAGGAAGGAGGGGAGCATCAGCACGTGCAGAAGTGACGCACAGGCAGGAAGGAGAAGGAGCATCAGCACGTGCTACTGCCGACCGCGTATGCGACCTGCCAGCGGGTGAGTGCGGCAGTCCGCGGACATAGCTCACGGACCACCAAGCATAACAAGCTGTTCCTCTACCGGTTTACCCGGATTCCTCCTGACCCGAGCACAACAGATTAAAAAAAAGGCTGAGCCGTGCAGTATCTGTGCTCCAGCATTAATGTGCGTGCATTCAATAAATGTTTATACCCACTACTCCAAAATGCCTCCTGTTAAGAGACATGCTTATGATGCAGATTTTAAGCTTAAAGCTATAACTCATGCAGTAGAGCATGGAAATAGAGCAGCTGCGAGAGAATTCAACATTAATGAATCTATGGTGCGTAAGTGGAGGAAACAAGAAGATGCCCTATGCCAAGTAAAGAAGACCAAACTGAGTTTGAGGAAACAAAGCAAGATGGCCACAGTTGGAGGACAAAATAGATCAGTGGGTTATCGAACAGAGAACCGCAGGTAGAAGCGTCTCCACTGTCTCTATTCGACTCAAAGCCACAGCGTTAGCACGCGACATTGAGATCAAGGACTTTCGAGGAGGTCCTTCATGGTGCTTTCGTTTTATGCAAAAGGTGTAATCTCTCCATCCGCACCAGAACTACTGTCTGCCAGCAACTGCCAAAGGATTATGAAGAGAAGCTGGCCATTTTCCGCACCTACTGCATAACCAAGATAAAAGAAAAGAATATCCAGCCAGAACACATCACTAACATGGATGAGGTCCCCCTCACTTTCGATATCCCCGTACAACGTACTGTTGAGAAAACAGGGACCAGTACGGTATCTATACGTACCACAGGAAACGAGAAGTCATCTTTCACTGTAGTTCTCGCCTGTCAGGCTAATGGCCAGAAACTACCACCCATGGTCATTTTCAAGAGGAAGACTTTGCCAAAGGAAAAAGTTTCCTGCTGGTGTCACCATCAAGGCTAACCCAAAGGGCTGGATGGACGAGGAGAAGATGATTGAGTGGCTGAGGGAGGTCTACGTCAAGAGACCGGACGGCTTTTTTCACAAATCCCCATCCCTATTGGTCTGTGACTCCATGCACGCCCATTTGACCGATAATGTCAAAGCCCAAGTGAAGAAAACTAATTCAGAGCTTGCCGTAATTCCGGGTGGATTAACCAAAGAGCTCCAGCCGCTAGATATCGGCATCAACAGGTCATTTAAAGTTAAATTGAGAGCAGCGTGGGAGCGTTGGATGACAGAAGGTGACCACACATTCACCAACACAGGGAGGCAACGCCAGGCGAGTTATGCCATTATGTGCCAGTGGATCGTGGATGGCTGGAAGAAGGTATCAGTCTCCAGTGTCATCCGGGCTTTCATGAAGGCTGGAATCATCACTGAAGAGCTAAGCAGCAGCAACGAGACCGACTCGGATAATGATGAGGGGGACCCGAGCATGCTTGATATAGAAAATCGCCCAACTGTTTAACTCAGACACTGAAAATGAAGGATTTGAGGCGGTGGAGGAATGAAGTTGTTTTTCTGTTTTGTTTTTTTTTACCATAACTGAAAGAAACTAGAGGAGGAGGCTGCTGCAGCTATCATGTGTGCTGGGGGGGGGGGGAATGAGAGAACCAGCCAGCCTGAAGAGAATGTACCGGTATGTGTGATTTTGAGAGTGTGCATGTGTAACCGAGTGAGAATCTGTGTGTAAGTGTATATAAGAGAGACAATGGAACTGACTGGTCAGGGAGATGACTGGAGTGTGTGTGTGTGAGAGAGAAAGTGATTATGGGAATGAGAAGCCTGTGCATGTGGGACAGCTAGCATAGGAGTGAGAAACATGGGTGTGTATGAGATACAGCATGGGAGTGAGAAGCCTGTGTGCATGCATGAGAGAGAGACTGATTGGAAAGGAAGATGTGATGAAATGCCTGAGGGACGAGTTATGCCACTATGAGCCAGTGGATCGTGGATGCCTGGAAGAAGGTATCAGTCTCCAGTGTCATCCGGGCTTTCATGAAGGCTGGAATCATCACTGAAGAGCAAAGACAGACTCGTTACAACTGAACAAGTTGAGAGTTAAATAAAGTTCAGTAAAGTCTGCCCTATGGTCTGAGCTTTGTTTCATTTAATGCGATGCGCCTTATAATCCGGTGCGCCTTATATATGAACCTGGACGCCGTAGCAGGCGCTCATTGGTAATGCGCCTTATTGTCCGAAAAATACGGTATTTCTACAAGCTGATCCAAATAAAGTTTTATAAGTGGATAAGAGCTCTTTGCAGAGCTTGGCAAATCATTTCACAGGGCCCCAGATTCAGGAAGCATTTGTGGCTTCCATTTCTCCCCTCCTAGTGATAGTACAAGTAGATCCCATCTAAACTGGGCATGGAAATCTGCCATCCACTCACTCTGGGCTTCTTCTTACACAGCTGCCTTGACAACTTTGAAAGCTCCAGTCCTTGCTAATTCAGTTGTCTGGCTGGGTGCTCAGCATCCTCTGCCTATTACTGCCATGGCACCATTTGTAGGCATGAACCATGATCAACTGCCTAGACCTGGAGTGTGATGTGGATTTTATCATCCACTGTGACCTCATGAGGGAGGAATGGATTTAAACCTTGACCCCTTATCCGAAGTCCAAGCTTTTCTGGTACTTTTCAGGCTTCCATCTATAGCTGGAGTCCCAGCTAATTTTATGCAGCATTGAAAAAGAAATCCTTGGTGTGGATGTGGACTTGATTTCATATCCCTCCTGCTCCTCAGGAGGAGAGTACAGAGCGCTTTAGCACCAGGATTGTTTCACAGCAAAAGCAGGACCTTCCCATGAGAGAACACTTGGATGTGTGCAACCCCAGCAGGAGACACTGCAGCAGATCAGGGGGCAGCTGAGATCTCTCCAATCACAGCTAGTGTTTTAGAATTAAGTTTGGCTTTTTAGAAATCTGAGAATCTTTTCAAACAAGAAATGCAACAGCACTTTTAAGTCAGCCTTCATACACATGGCTTGTTCCAACTTTTAACAGATATGATCTCAGAGAGCTGTCCGTCCCAAAAAACAAACATTTTAGGTGAATATTCAGTTAGCCAGAAGTGCTGGGAATCCGTTTTTGCAAACTGCAGACTGAGGGGGGAATGACTATCACTAGAAACCCAGCTGAAATATCTTCCCTGAGGTTAGTGAGCAGGGCAATTCTGACCTCCACAGACGTCCATAGGCAGTGTTACAGGAGATCTTGCATTCTAGTCAGTCCCTGGACATGGAAGGCTCTTCCTAGGGATCCTTTAATCTACTTGCTCTGTGCTGCAGAAGAGGAACTTTTCAAACTAAGCCCAAGCTGCCTTCATGCAGGGCATTTCTAATCTACATACGAGTAGAAGGTTTATGTCTAATCTTGGATGTTTTATTCAGTTGCTGTCGGCCTCCCTGCCTGGTAGCCACACTTTGGACTTATACTGCCAGGTCCATAACATGCAAAGAAGCAGGTCAATTTGAAGCACCAGTGTTAGAAGGGAAGGTGAGGTTTGCAGAGTTTGTAAATCACCCTCTCACATTAAGCCTTGTACTAATGGATTTTGTATAGAAATTCCCTTTGCTTGTAATCTTAACTGCAAATGCAATTTCAAAAATATTTATAAAATCATTTAAAATAAGAGTTTAGAAGGCTTTTACCAAAAGTCACCTTTTATAGTTTTGCCTGCTAGCAAATAAGCTCTAGAGAAACTGGGGCTAGGCTTGTTTAAGTTGGATGCTCCAGACTTGGCAGCAGCAGCTTCCTAGGCAGGGAAAAACTGGTACTTGGCCTGATCCATCTTACATGTGGGGTGGGCCCACCCCACATCTATTTCCTTTTACATTTATTAGAAGTGAACATATAACTCCCTGACACAGGATATCAATTGCTGCTCTAAGTGTAAAAAATTGACACATTGCATGAAGATGACAAGCATTTCAGCTATTCTGGACTAATAAGTGATTGTGTATGTTGCTATGTAAAAGTTATTGCTGTCAGTATTTTATGTACATCAAATTATGAATGGAACAATATAATCCACCTTGAAGATGTGATTTTGGTGGAATATAAAATTGGAATATTAAGGTAGTCTCCAGCTCAGCCATTATTTTAAAGTGGAAGATTGAAAGCTTGTGCAACCTTATGAAGATCGCCAACTTGCAAGTAAACTTACTGTTTACTGATCCCCAAACATGGAAGGCTTTGCCATTATACGTATCAGACTAGAGGCAGCTCATTTAGAAAGGCTGAAGCCTTTCATTGTATCATACCACCATTAACTAAACAGGATTTCCTGCTGTTATCTGATTTTAATTTATTGCATCTTGATGTCAGCTATTGTGATCTCATTGAAGGTAGTGCACTACAAATGTTTTAAATAAATGGTGTAGTCAAATGAACAATGCTTGAATTCTCTAGGGTATGAATGGATAAGGTAGTAAGTTATTGATCTACATTATTCAAATTTCATGTGTATCTGAGAAGATGCAGTATAAGCTTGAAGTTACAGAAAGGGGTAAGGAAGTAGAAGATCCAAACTATTTCTTTGAAACCTGGGGCATATGTTTAGTAGAAATGCCCCTTCAAAATAGGGATAAAAATTGCAGGTGAAAGAGGGACTACACTATTAGTGGGGGTATAAAACCATCCACCTGCTCAGAATGAACATGAAATCCTAAAATTAAGGAAAGTAAAAATCAGCTGCACAGTGTTGACCGAGTGAATGTTGCAGCAGAACTTTCAGGTAAAGTCAAGTTCCTGAATGAAATGAATGCTTCATGGAGCAGCTGGTACTAGAACCGAACGAGAGGAAACTATTTTACATCTAGTCCTTACTGCAATACAAAATTTGGTGCAAGAGGTAACCGAGCTGGAGCATTATCAAAATGGACTTAACTGGAGGGAGTGCAAAAGAGGAAATTACTGGAACAGCATTTAATTATCAAAAAGGTGACTGAAAATAGGGAAAATATTTAGGAAAACCTTAGCAGTTGCTGCTTCCAGTTTAAGAGTTTCAAGCACAGATATTTAAAAATACTATTGTGAAAAAGCATGACAGATGTATTACAATAATTAGAAAAGGTAGAAAGCTAAATGACTACCAGCATGTTTGAAAGGTGAGGTGAGATGCAATCTCAAAGAATCTTACAAGAAATGGAAGAGATCTGAAAAAAAGAAAACCACATAAGCACTGGCAAGTTAAGATGCAAAGAATTGATAAAGTAGAATTTGAAGAGATACTTGCCATGGAAAAAAAAAATACATGAGGTAAAAGGCCTCTGAGGGGCTCAGTTGGGCCATTAGATTATCAAGGGGTTTAAAAGGGGCACTTAGGGATGACAGCCATAGCAGAGACCAACATTTTTTGCTTTGGTATAAACTGAGGAAGATTTGAAAATATACCTATGCTAGAAATTATATTCAAATGAGGAAGATTTGAAAATATACCTATGCTAGAAATTATATTCAAAAGATGATTCAGAGGAATTTAAACATCTCAGTAATCTTAGAAGATGTACCAGAGCAAATTAACAATCTAAAGGGTAGCAAGTCACCTGGACCAGATGGTGTAAATTCCAGAATGCTACAAAATGAGATGTGAAATTGTGGACCTGCTATTGTAAATTTTAATACCAGTAACATCTTTGGTACTGGAAGACTGGAGGGAAACCAATGTAATGCCATTTTTAAAAGGATCAATGAGTAATCCAGGAGGCTACAGGCCAGTGAGTGATGTGCCAGGCAATAGAAAATATCAAGAAAATTGCTGAACATTTAGTAAATAGTTTAATGGTCAAAGCCAACATGGCATTTGCTAAGGTACGTCTTGCCTCAAATATTTGTTACATTTTGAGGGTGTAAACAAGTGAGAACATTGAGAGGGGGGATGACATTGCTAGTGGCCAAAAAGAATTGTTAAATGCTGATTGGAGAAAAGTGACAATTTTGTTGAAATTTTCCAATTTGGCAAAAATGAATGCACATCTAATAAATAGCTAGGCAGAGGTCAGGCAAAAAGAGTTTGTATGTTTTTCCCTCCCACAGATCCCTAGCTCAACCTTTAGTTTATAGGCAGGCGACTTACTAAGAGAGTAATAAACTCAAATTCCCCACACCTTAGTTTATCATTCCTTTGTAAGTCAGTACCAGATAATGTCTACACTAATACGTTTAAAGGACCCCAATTGTACATATTCTTACTCCCATAACCTAAACTAGGAACTTCAATTTAAGAGGAAAGCAGCAGTCCAGCAGGAAGAGGGGGCCAGCAAGTCATTTGCATCAAGTGTCACATACTTGATCTTTTACCTGCCGGTATTAAGTTGTATGTGCATACAGTGTAAAGAGCTCCTGTCTCAGAACAAGTCCAATCTCTGGAGGCTACAGTGGCAGACCTAGGGGAGATGAAACAAAGGTATATAAATGAGACCTTCTGGGTCATAGTAGCCATGTCCCAACTCCAGTCTGGCAGCCCTGGTACTGCCTTGGAGGAAGATCTCCTGATCAGAAAGCATCAGCCTGGTGCAGCAGAAAATTATCCCATGGCAATGAGGTGTATTAACCTCTTGTACCAAGGATGAGTCTCCCAGGGCTGCTGCCCAGGCAGAAAGGGTTAGGTTGTACATCATGGTTGGTGATTCAAATAGGAATATAGACAGTTGGGTGGCTTTTGGGCATGAGGATTGCCTGGAAATGTGCCTACCTGGTGCAAAGGTGGCAGATCTCCTACCACCTCAATAGGACATAAGACAGTGCTTGGGAGGAGCTGGCTGTCATGGTACATGTGGGCACCAATGACTGGAAATTTAGGCTTAGGTAGAAAGCTGAAATCTAGAACCTCCAGGATTGCATTCTCTGAAATTCTCTGTTCCAAATGCAGGTCCCTAGAGGCAGGAAGAGCTCCAGAGTCTCAATGTGTGGATGAAACGATGCAGGGAAGAAGGATTTAGTTTTGTAAGGAACTGGGGAATGTTTTGGGGAAGGGTGGGGAGTAGTTTCCTAAGGGAACATTGTGAATTTGTCACTTATCACTGGTACTTTACCAGGTTCTTCAAACAAACATTGCTGCAGTCACTCCTATTCCTAAAAGAAAATTTCTGTTTTGTCAGATTTTACCTTTTCTTGCAAAAAAAAAAAAAAAAAAAAAAAAAAATCGGTTCTAGAACTTACATCTTTGATGAACACTTACATAAATATCAATTTGGTTTTAGATCCATCTACAGTTAGTTTCTAGCACACATTCACCGTGGCTTTAACATGGGAACCTCCTACATCTGTTTCTCTGCTGCTTTTGACACCAATCAAGTTCTACTTACCTGCCTCAAATCTAGGAATATCCAGAACAGGGCATAATTGGTTTCAATCATATTTAAACAGATACCAGCAAGTATTCATAAATCAATCTTGTTCCATTTCTTTTGCTTTAAACACAGGTGTTCCAGAAGGATCTGCCTTATTGGCCACCTTCACATATACCTTACTCCCATCTGCCAGCTACTGCCCACCCTAGGTGTAATATTGAAACTGATATCTGCATGTATCCTCCTTCCAAACATACCTGGAGAGACTCACATTTCTAGATATTCAGTTAGGAAATGGCTAACATAACAGCTTAAATTTATGAAAGTCTGAAACACTAATCCTAGGAAACCCCTGATTTTCCAATAGCCCACACTCCATAACAAAACAAGTCTACAACCCTGGTATTTTACGTGATCCAAAATTAAACTGCACACAAAGCATTTCTTAAAAAAAAGTTTCTGCAAACTCCACCTTTTCAGACAAAGTCTCTACTTGACTCAAACCATTTTCACACAATACTTTAGTCACTAATTCTTACTGGCCTACATTGAAGTTGCTATAGAGGCCTTCCTCCATCTACTATCCACCCATCTCCTTTCCAACAGCAGGCCTTGTGATCATATATCACCTATACTTCATCAACTGCATCGACTTCTGATGAAATGGCACATCCTCTACAAAACTGAACTATTCATGGCCTGATTTACAACAATGCCACCTGTTTATCCACAGCATTACAGATATTCCTTGCAAGAACCTCAGATCAAAAAACAAAATCCTCTTACGAATTCCAACCCCTAACACAAGATGACCCATAACCAGAGAGTGAGCATGTTCAGTTTCAGGCCCCATTTATTGGAACACACTACCTGACCTAAGACTGCCAATAAGAGACTTCAAAAAGCTGAACATTTTTCTTCAAGCTTTCCCAGACTTGTGTCATGATCATTTCCTTTCCCCTCATCTGATCTCCTATACTGAGGAAATTTTGCAATCTTATTTTAATTCCCAGTTATATTTTACTATTATCTTTAAATAAGTTATGTTTACTTAGTTTGTGTCATGTTCTAAGTTATGTATGTTTTTGCAACCCACCCCAAACTTGAGGGTACGGGAAATAAATACTTTTAAATAGATTAATGGGACAGAGCCAGTATGGATTTACCCAGGTCTTCTACATTTTCAGGGAGTGAACATGTGGCCATAGGTGAACTGGTAGATGTGGTATATTTGGATTTTCAGAAGCTGTTCAAGCTTCAAGAGAGGCTTTTAAGAAAACTAAAGAGTCATGGAATAAGAACATAAGAAAATGCCATACTGGTCAGACCAAGGATCCATCAAGCCCAGCATCCTGTTTCCAACAGTGGCCAATCCAGGCCATAAGAATCTGGCAAGTACCCAAAAACCAAGTCTATTCCATGTTACCGGTGGGCACACAATTGGGACGCGCAAGGCGATCCCGTGATACAGTATCCAGTTTCACATGTTCTTAGCGCTTCTTGAAACCGAAATATCCCTTTCTGCACACAGCATGTATGATATGTTAATGAACAGATTAGCTATTTCTTCCGATACTGTAACATGCACTCCGATTATCTCCTTTCTAACCTGCTATTTTGCTGCGTCTTTAACCTGTAATTTACCGCCTACCCTTTACCTGGTGTTAGTGTGGTGTTCAATCAGCTTCGTACTGGACTGTGCCATGGACAACCTGTATGTTTTTCTCTGGCGCTAATTTTCATTTGGTTGAGAAGGAGGAGGAGATATGCTCGACTGAGAAATGCAGGAAATGCCTGGCAGATTGGAGAGGTGAACGGGGGGGGGGGGGGGGGGTGCAGCAAGGAGAACCCATCTGACCAATGAACCCAGCTGCAAGACCGGAGGAGGTACATGATGTGTTTGTTTAGCTGTAAAGAATGGTGTCCGTGTCTTCTGGCGCCTCTATTGACGCCGGAAGATGGGCGCCGGTAGACAGACGTCCGTAGAGGCAGACACGAGAACCCCTCAAGATGGGCTCCTGTGAACATAAGCGTCTATAAAGGCATAGACTAGAACGCCTCTACGGATGCTGGAAAGATGGGCGCCCAGAGCGATGGGCGCCAGAAGACATGGACTCACATGGATGCCGTTCTTTACGGCATGGATGGACAGTATAGTTAAACCGAGAGATGGTTCCTCTATGGTCGCCTATACGGTTGTCTATAACAGTGTTGCTGATCCACGGCCATGCTTCTTTTTCTCTATCTGTATATATTTCCTGTTTTTCTTTATGTGATAGATTTTGTCAGCTATATCTGCATTGAAAACAATCTGTTTGGCTGTAGGTTACTCTGAACAGTGATGGCAGACTGTCCATCTCTCTAGCCACTTTCATCTGTTACATTTTTGTGTACTGCCATTCAAACTGTACACCAGAGATCCCTGTGGCAGATGTAAGCATGAATGAGTTGATAGTTCAAATTAGTAAATTAAAGCATTTGTGTTAAGTGTGTTTTATCATCTGTTGTATTCCCTGCAGGCAGAACACAATGCCCTCTACATGCCAGGCCATCCACCGGCCGGGACGTTTCATTCGCACATGGACAATGCATTTTGGCATGTGTGAGTGAGATGTCCGAACCTACCGACTGAGCTCACAGGCAATCTTGTCCCTCTATGAAGACCTGAACCCCCAGGCCAATCGACACCATGCTGTGCCCAGATTGAATAAACTTCTGTGCGCCTTAAATTTTTTTGGTACCAGAAGTTTTCAAAACCCAGTGAGTAATTGCTGGTATGACGCAGGCCTCCATTTCACGGCACCTGTCACAGGTGTTGAAGGCCATGATGAAGCAGATGCGGGAGTACATCGTGTATCCTATGGATCCAGCTGAACTGCAACAGATCCGCAACGGATTCATGGGTATTGCGGGGATGCCTAACGTGTTGAGCACTATCGACTGTACTCGTATTGCGTTTACACCCAGGTTGGATGAAGAGAGTGCGTTCTGGAATCGCAAGCACTTCCATTCCATGAATGTGCAAGTGGTTTGTGATGCACGCCTTCGTATTCTAAATGTTGTAGTGAACTTTCCAGGGAGCTGCCATGACGCCTACATTCATCTCTGGGTACCCAATTCCCTGAAGGAAAGTACAGTGAAGGTTGGCTACTTGGTAAGTGACAATTGCTACTTCCTGTGATTCTGTCTGTCAAGTGTTCTGTTCTCTGGATGTTAAGGATGATTGCTATACAGTAATGTTTGTGTCATTCTATGTTTATGGTGTTTTGCACCACAAAGTTTGTTTTCAATGCATCCTGGATTTTTCATCCCATAGGCGATGGTGGCTATGACTAAGCCTTGGTTGCTAACTCCGCTCCAGTCCCCAGGCAGAGCTGCCGAAAAACACTACAATGAGGCTCATGGCAGCACCAGAAACGTGATTGAGCGCACTTTTAGAGTTCTGAAGGGGTGTTTGATGTCTGGATTGCCTGGGGTGGGGGCTGCAATACAGTGCAGAAAAGGTCGTGAGCATAATTGTTGCCTGCTGCATGCTACACATTTGTCAGATTCGGTGTGCATGCAGAGGTTGACTAAGACTTGCCACCCGATCTGCCCGTGGAGCTCGCAGCTGAAGCAGACAACACTGCATGGGGTCATGAAGTCAGACGAAGGATCAGACAGTTATTTCTCTTGTAAGTTTAGTGTCATACATTATACTTCATTACTGCTGTTATAGTACCACTCCTGTCTACAGTGCCCCATGATATTGTGCTTTCATTGTAGTTCATAGCTGTGCTTTATTATAGATACCAATCATTTCTGTACCTGTATGTCCTATTCACTCTTGCCTTTTTTCTCTTTCTTTCAGAATTCGAGATAGATTTCTTTAGAAATTAACTCCTCAGAACAGAACATATTACTGGAAGATGACCCCTCTGTTAAACCATTTAACAATTCACAGATTTCATTGTATCCATATTTTTCTGTCTTGAAAATGGTTTGTCAACCCATTCAAACCTGTTAAATTATTTTCCCTTATGGTCCTCCAGGCCATTTCCAGCTACTGAAATATTAATGGTAGCATATGGTTATTTATGGATGAATACATATTAGGGATGTGAATCATGTGCCTGATAGTCTTAATGATCTGGTTCAGCTAGAGGGAGAAAAAAATCTGATCGGTGGTGATGTGAATTGGTTCAGATTCACATCGTTAATATTTTTTAGTGAGGCCCAACCCTTTAAAATTGACCCCTTACACCTTCCCCCACCCTCCCGAACCCCCCCAAAACTTTACACGAGTACCTTGTGGTCCAGTGGGAGCACGGGGACCGATCTCCCGCTCTTGGGCCATCTGCGCCATTTTGGCTGCCACTGAAAAATGGCACCGATGGCCCAAATAAAAACCCACCCAACCCTTTAAAAATGACCCCTTACCTTCCCCCACCCTCCTGAGCCCTCCAAACATTTTAAAATTACCTGGGGGTCTAGTGGTGGTCCCAGGAGTGATCTCCCGTTCTCGGGCCATTGGCTGCCACTCAAAGATGGCACAGATGGCCCTTACCATGTGACAGGGTATCCGTGCCATTGGCTGGCCTGTCACATGGTAGGAGCACTGGATGGCCGGCAACCATCTTTACAGATGGCTGGGGGGGATGTGGTTGTCTAACTGTTAGAAGACACCGTAGGGTCACAGCAGCAAATATGTCTTATGTTCCTTACGTGTTATTCTGTTTCCAGATGCAGCCTGGAGCCATCCATAACAGACCCTCGAGGCAGCATGCAATCCAGCCATGCACAACTATCTTCAGATTACCGGAGTCTGAATTAGTGCAAGAGATAGTGTCTGAGCTCTAGAGCAATTGAGACCCTGTACCAGGACCTGCTCAATGATATAGATCCCATCACTTCTCAACCATGCTGTCCCAGGGCTGGTGAAACGTGTGCCTTGCATTTTGCCACAGGAAGTTTCCAGAATACAGTCAGACTGGTTTGCAGGATGAATCAGTCCTCAGTCTCGTGGCACTTTGGAGAAGTCTGAGGGCTATGATGAAAAGAATTCGAAGTATATTTGTTTCCAGGTGGACCCAGTGCAACTGCAGGACATCCGGCATGGATTCTTTGACATAGGTGGGATGCCCAATGTATTGGGAGCAATAGACTGTACACATTGCACTTACCCCCCAGCTCAGAACAGGAGAGTACAATCTGCAATCGGAAGTCATTCCATTTGATGAATGTAAAGGTGGTGTGTGATGCCCATCAATGGATCCTGAATGTAGTATCATTAAAATCATCCATTGTACCTGAAGACTGGAGGATAGCAAATGTAACCAATATTTAAAAAGGGCTCAAGGGGCGATCCGGGAAACTACAGACTGGTTAGCCTGACTTCAGTGCCAGGAAAAATGGAAAGTGTTCTAAACATCAAAATCACAGAACATATAGAAAGACATGGTTTAATGGAACAAAGTCAGCATGGCTTTACCCAGGGCAAGTCTTGCCTCACAAATCTGCTTCACTTTTTTGAAGGAGTTAAACATGTGGATAAGGGTGAACCAGTAGATATAGTATACTTGGATTTTCAGAAGGCGTTTGACAAAGTTCCTCATGAGAGGCTTCTAGGAAAAGTAAAAAGTCATGGGATAGGTGGCGATGTCCTTTCGTGGATTGCAAACTGGCTAAAAGACAGGAAACAGAGTAGGATTAAATGGGCAATTTTCTCAGTGGACGGGAGTGGACAGTGGAGTGCCTCGGATCTGTATTGGGACCCTTACTTTTCAATATATTTATAAATGATTTGGAAAGAAATACGACAAGTGAGATAATCAAATTTGCAGATGACAAAATAGTTCAGAGTAGTTAAATCACAAGCAGATTGTGATAAATTGCAGGAAGACCTTGTGAGACTGGAAAATTGGGCATCCAAATGGCAGATGAAATTTAATGTGGATAAGTGCAAGGTGATGCATATAGGGAAAAATAACCCGTGCTATAATTACACAATGTTGGGTTCCATATTAGGTGCTACAACCCAAGAAAGATCTAGGTGTCAGTGGATAACACTGAAATCGTCAGTGCAGTGTGCTGCGGCAGTCAAAAAAGCAAGCAGAATGTTGGGAATTAGAAAAGGAATGGTGAATAAAACGGAAAATGTCATAATGCCTCTATCGCTCCAAGGTGAGACCGCACCTTGAATACTGTGTACAATTCTGGTCACTGCATCTCAAAGATATAATTGCGATGGAGAAGGTACAGAGAAGGGCTACCAAAATGATAAGGGGAATGGAACAACTCCCCTATGAGGAAAGACTAAAGAGGTTAGGACTTTTCAGCTTGGAGAAGAGACGACTGAGGGGGGATATGATAGAGGTGTTTAAAATCATGAGAGGTCTAGAACGGGTAGATGTGAATCGGTTATTTACTCTTTTGGATAGTAGAAAGACTAGGGGGCACTCCATGAAGTTAGCATGGGGCACATTTAAAACTAATCTGAGAAAGTTCTTTTTTACTCAACGCACAATTAAACTCTGGAATTTGTTGCCAGCGAATGTGGTTAGTGCAGTTAGTATAGCTGTGTTTAAAAAAGGATTGGATAAGTTCTTGGAGAAGTCCATTACCTGCTATTAAGTTCACTTAGAGAATAGCCACTGCTATTAGCAATGGTTACATGGAATGGACTTAGTTTTTGGGTACTTGCCAGGTTCTTATGGCCTGGATTGGCCACTGTTGGAAACAGGATGCTGGGCTTGATGGACCCTTGGTCTGACCCAGTATGGCATGTTCTTATGTTTCTAGGGAGCTGCCATGGTTCCTACATCCTTGCTTGGAATCAATTTTCTGGAAGGGAAACACAATGATGGCTAGTTGCTTGGCAACAGTAGGTAACCTTAGTATTGATAGAGAACCAGGTGGTACTGGGGAATGCACAAGTAGAAGTAAATTGCCTTATCCTAAAGTGTTTTGTAATTACAGTGGACCCTTGACTTATGAACTCACAATTTGTTCCAGAGGGCCAGCTGTAACTCAAGACTTTCCATAAGAAATAATGGAAATACCCATAATGCATTCCAAGCCTCCCAAAGCACCCTTTACCTAACTTTCATAAAAAAGGATTGTATAACGTGCATAATTACCAGAAACACCTATAATTTTCATAGTGTGCTCACCAAAAAGTTAGTGTGCCTAGCCTACCAGAAGCAACCATTCTAGTTGATATCTTTGGCTTGCAGGAAGGGAGGGGAGGATTCCCCCCTCCCCACCCCCTCAGAGCACATCTCTGGTCCCCAAACACGCATTCCTCCCCTCCTGATACCTTGCTTTAGCCAGATGAGTGCTACACTCCCTTTCTGCTGCTTTGCAGAAGCTTCCTTAGTCAGTGATGCTTTGCTTGCTGCAATGCCATGCTGGGTCTGCCTACATGCCCCTATGAACATTTGCAGCTCTGGGTGTGCCTGAGATGGACAGGCCTCACTGGCAGCAGCAGGAGTCCCACCCTCCAAGCCCCAAAAATGCAAATGACAGGAAGAAAAACACCCAATTAGAAGCAACCACACAAGTGGATACACATGGCCTTGGCCAGCATTCAAGTTGTAACTCAAGTTGTTCCTATGTCAAGCAGGTTGTAACTGGAAGGTCCATGGTATTGTGTAGAAATTTCCTGGTGTTTGTTTTGTCAGTGGCAAATATTTGTTACCTCTGTTATAGGTGATGCTGGGTATGGCTGTAAGCTGTGGTTGCTCACTGCTCCAGGCCCTGCATACTACAGTAGAAAGCGATCCAATGGAGCACATAAGCACTCGATCTGTCAGATGGCAATTTGGCATCCTGAAAGGGCGATTCAGATGCTTGGATTGGCCTGGTGGTGCCCTCCAGTACAGTGCTGAAAAGGTTGCATGATTATGGAAGTCCCAGAAAACCTGCCCCCATTTCCACCTGAACTGGCTGCAGAAGTGAACCCAGCGAGAAGTTCACAGAAGGGTCATTGAGGAGCATTTTGCATGAAGTCTTACAAATATCCCCTCTCCTAGGATATTTCCCAAATTGTTTTATATTGGGGTTGTAACTGGAGTTTGAGAAGCTCTGAAGGATGTTCATTTTATTATGTTATCTTGCTTTGACTTATGGTTAAATGTTTCTGCAGCCGAGTGTTTCTGTACTTTAATGTAATTCCTTTAATCCAGAGCTTCCCAAACTGTGGGTTGGACCCCAAATGGGATCACAAATTCCTGAAAAGGCAGCCCTCCAGATACCACCACCATCTGAAGTAGTGGAAATCAGCAAGGGATCTTTGAGCTAGCATCTACTCTCAGGTCCTGAAATGGTACCATTCTTGCTTGAATTTCTACATTAAAAGGAAGCCATGTATGAGGGGGAACTGGGGCCACTGCAGGGTCTGTGAATGTTTACTGGCTCAAAGATCCTAAGCTGACTTTCATTACTAATGCTGCTGCCAGTTGCAGATCAGGCGTTGGACCAGCCATTGGGGAAGAGTGGGCAGAGTGTGCACAGGTCTGTGCGGATTTTACTTGTTCTCTATCCTCTCCCACTGAGCTTACTTAAGAGAAAAATATTGCCCCTGTCAGCCTGCCTTCTCTTCCCACTAGCTGTCATCCACTTACTGCCTGAGGCCCAAAGGAAAATGTTGCTGCTGGGGCTATTTGCAGGGAGGGATCAGATACAGGAAGGGTTTGAGGGTTGGTGCAGTGGGAGTGACTGGCTGTGGAAGGTTAGAAGAGGGGATGCAAGAGAGGAGCTAGAGGTGAGAGTATAAACTGGGGAGGGATGAGAAGAAAGAGGAAGAGAATGACATCAACTGGGTGTTAGAACTCCTGGGTTAGTGGACCCGCCTGATGTGAGAGATACCACCCATGGGGAAGCATAACCTTGAAAGCTAGTTCCTTCTATTTCAATGAGATTCCATGGTCTTCTCTACTCATCTTCTCCAACCTGGACTACTTTAACTCCCTGCTATTCAACTTACCTTTTATCACCACCTGACCACTCCCAAATCCTTCAAAATACAGCCACCAGAATACACAGGCACTAAACACGATCACATTACTCCAACACTTATATCACTACACTGGCTCCCAATAAAACTCAGGATAGACTAAAATACACGAAAAGCAAACTGGCTAAGTACATCAATAAAACTCCTCAAAGGTCTCTTAAATTCCACCTGCTCGATCCAAACTTACCTCAACTTTGAAAAGAGATATCCATAGGAAGTCCCAAACTCTGGAACACCCTCCCAACCAAACTTGGAATGCAGTAAAATTTAAAAACCTTCAAAAAAGGAACTAAACATGGATGTTCAAAGCCTACCAAACACCCAATGATTACTTCCCTCCCTACCTGCCCTATGTACCCATATGGAACCAATGTAAACACATAATATAACCTGTATAGCTTGATATCTATGTCTATAACACCTACAATAACTATGTTAACACCTGCACAAATATTTTGTACACTGTTAATCAAAACTGGATGGTATATAAAACTCCATTCTAGAAATTTTTCCGAATGTATTATTTGACATGTAGCCATGAAATTGCTTTCAGTCAGTAGTACATTCATGAAGACAATGCCAGAGAGCTGCCAGTGATTGGCAAGGAACCAGTAGGGCCTACCTAGCCCAACCACACCAAGTTGGCTGCTGGCTCCAGGGGCAATGTGGTGGACATGCAGGGAGCACCTTCCTACCATGGGAGGTGAGACTTCCTCACTGGCACAAACAACTGCTCTGCCCCTTAGCCTGCCCACCAACACCTCCAAACTGCAGTGGCAGTGCCTAAGGTGCACAAAGGATCTTGCCCCTTTGTGGATGCCTCAAGTGGCTACCTACTATATGTCCCTTAACTATTATAAGAACCAACCCACCTCATTGAAGCTATTGCAGGAAGAGAAGTGTGGAAATCTTCAGAGAACCTCAAAACAAGCAAAAAGCCCAAAGCTTATCTACCCCATAAAAAAAGTACAACTCTCCTGTAATCTCTTCCTACCCAGTGTTTACTTTTACTAAACCTTCAATTACTGTCAAAAAATCACACTGATAAATTTGCTAGAAGACCTAAACCCTATCTTCTGCATTACCAAAACATGGCTGGAAGATAGTGCTATTTAAATCAAATTGATCACACCCCAACTATGATATCTTTCACTTCCCCAAACACAAAGGTGGGGGGGGGGGTCTATTAATCAGTAAAAATAAACCCTACAAAGTTGATATTAACCCTCCCCTATGAGGTGGCATTACTAAAAACCACCACAACTAAATATAGGTAAGGTCTATTGCCCACCTGGAACCTCCCAAAGACTGCTCAGCTCTAATTGAAATTTTCACTAGTGTTTCCATCATAGGGGACTTTAACCTACATTTGGACAGCATACCTAACACTATAGCACGTGAAATCTTTCTAGATACTATGGAAGCAAGGGTCACACTTTGTAACCAATCCTACTAATCCTTGGCCTAATATCAAATCAATACAGCAAATGCATATCTTTTACATACAGAAAAGATAGAACCAAAAATACCTGAACTATTAGGAAAAAAGTCCTAATGTTCTCAGCTTTTGACTCCTGGGATAAAATAGGTAATGAAATAGCTGATAACCTAAGCCCAGTTCAGAAAAAAAAAAAAAAGTCTGAAAAAGAACAATGCCTCTTGTCCATAACAAAAAACCTTGGTATAGAAGAGCTAAGACACTAAAGCAACTGGCACTTCCACCATTGAGAATCTGAAAAGCTATCTATGGAATCTATTAAAACACCATGAACAAATCAATACAGCAAAAGGACTTATGCTTTACAGATTCATGGTGTAACTTGGAATTTAACACTTCAAAACAGTTATAAACTTAATCAAGGACCCATCTTCCTCCATCGTGAACTAAGGCTCTTCAAAGAATTCCTGCAATGAATATGCCACTTGTTTAACCTATTGAATTTATTTATGCCCCACCTGCTTACCAACAAAAGAACCTGAAGAAAAAGACAGGCAAGCAAAATGGAACAGATTTGACAGTATCTAAACTTGAAATTAACCAAATTACAAAAATTAAGCTTGTTATGCACCCACTGAACCCAACCCCCACAAGTTCCCTGAAAACAGTAGGGATGTGCAGAGTGACCATACATTGCATTCGGGATTTGTATTCATCTGGGGCAGATACATTGCATTCGGCAAGGGCCCCCCCATTATTTTTATAAATCAATTTGTTTTCCAGCTAAAATTAAACTACAACCCCCAACTCCTTGGTGGTCCAGCAGGGGGTCTGGAAGCCATCTCCTGCACTCAACCCTCAGCTGCCAGTATTCAAACTGGTAAAGATAGGCTTTGACCTACTATGTCACAGGGGCTACTGGTGCCATTGGTCAGACCCTGTCACATGGTAGGAGCAATGGATGGCCAGTGCCATCTTGTGCTGGTCACCACATCTCAAAAGATATAGTTGCAATGGAGAAGGTCCAGAGAAGGGAGACCAAAATGATAAAGGGAATGAACAGCTCCCCTATGAGGAAAGGCTGAAGAGGTTAGGGCTGTTCAGCTTGGAGAAGAGATGGCTGAGGGGGGATATGATAGAGGTGTTTAAGATCATGAGAGGTCTAGAACAGGTAGATGTGAATCTTAACTCTAATAGAAAGACTAGGGGCACTCCATGAAGTTAGCATGAGGCATATTTAAAACTAATCTGAGAAAGTTTCACTCAATGCACAGTTAAATTCTGGAATTTGTTGCCAAAGGATATGGTTAGTGCAGCTGTGTTTAAGGACTGGATAAGTTGACTTAGAAAATAGCCACTATTCCATGCTACTGTTGCTAGTAAGACAGTTTTTGGGTACTTGCCAGGTTTGGCTACTGTTGGAAACAGGATGCTGGATTTGATGGACCCTTGGTCTGACCCAGTATGGCATGTTCTTATCCAACCAGCCTTTCATCACTGAAGTCCTAGAAAAAGCAGTGTTCTCAATTAGAAAGCCACCTAGAAGATCTTCTATATACCCAAACCAATTAGGATTCAGAAGATATTGCTCAATAGAAACCCTACTCATTTCTTTAACTGACCCTGTACTACAAGTGTTTGACAATGATGAATCCTATATCCTGGTACTAATTGATTTAACAGCAGCCTTTGACACCATAGACCATACCTTGCTATGCCATCAGTTGAGAAAAACTGGAATAGACAAATGTTAAGTGGTTCTCTTCCTTCCTAGCAGATTGGACATTCCAAATCAAACTGGGTAATCACATCTAACACCCTCCCAATTGATACAGGTGTCCCCCAGCATTCAGCACTTTTGGGTACACTATGCAACATTTATATGCTGCCTCTATGTACATTACTAGCAGAACAAGCAAACTACTTCTTCCTATATGCAGACATACAATTCTACATCCCATTCAACAAATTGTTTGAAAAAACTCCAACTCAAACATACATGAAGGTAATACAACTCATCTGAAACACTAAAAAAACTGATTGTGGTTAAGGAGAAATTCCACGATAGACTGCCAACCCTAGTCCTGGGAAATTTTTACATTGCACCCCTGGGACCTAGGAATATAGATAGATGAGAACTTTACAATGGAAGAGCACATAGGCAGAAAATGGTGTCAGCCAATGTAATCTCACCCTACTAACAATAAAGGACTTCTGCACTGTTACAAATACTGTTTTCAGATTACTTCAACTCCCTATTACTAGGCCTACCCTCAGAACTATTAAAGCCACTAATTACTACAAAATGCCTTAGCTAGACTTACTAGGGGACAAGGAAATTTGACTACAACCCCATTGCTGATAGCACTGCATTGGCTTCCTGTACAATCCAGAATTTGTTATATAGAGCACTAACTAATTTTTAACATTAACCTATTCTTAATAGGAGGGATGTCAGCCATACACTGCAGAGAGCCCTAAGATCACAAAGCAGAAGGACCCAATAGTACACATCTAAAACAAATGAGACCAAATATTTTTATAGCAGGCCCTAAGTTGTGGAACTCTTCCAGAGTTGTTGCGTCTGGTAACAGAAAGAAACTTACTAACATGAACTGAAAACGTGGCTCTTTAGAAGTGCATATGATTTAACAAAATACCAAAATGCTAACAACTATTACCTATGGGTTAGATACTGAAGTCATCGCTCAACTCAACACTAAGTGTAATGACAGCTTCCTGATTACATGAAGGATAATGAAATGGAAGTTATGGATTACAAGCCACTATCATAGCACCCTTATGTTGACCTAGAATATGAATGATTTTGTAAACATCTTATATAACATGCCAAATAAAATGATTCAGGGATTCTGGAACAGATAAATGAAAGAACCAGAATGTAATTTAGACCCAAGGAAAGAGACTCTGGTATACAAGCATTAAGACAAAGACCTGAGAAAGTTGGAGCACCAATGGTAAGTCAATCAATCCAAAGAAATTCTCTCATTTTACAGAGATAAGAAAAATAATCAAAAAATACAGTGCTAAACAATCCTAGACAAGTATTACTGTAACAAGCATCATAATCACTGCTGAATATTTCAGAGATTGAAACTTAGTGATCTGAAATATTTGCTTCTGCAGTTGTAAGCTCCCTGATACTCATGCTAAGTTTAACCTGACATGAACCTAAAATTGGAACTGTACCAGATGAGTAAAAATGGGACACATTTGATGCTCAGTGACTTAAATTAAAAAAACGAATTCTGCTCAGTGTTTAATACTTGCCCATTATTAAATGTTGGATCAAAGACATCTAACCACTTTCTAGTGGATCTTTACCACCTAGCTTAAACACAAGTCTATTTAGTATTTTCAAATTTGAGTGATTTCTTTTTTTTTTTGCAAAGCTAATAGAATCTACTGTTTTGAAGCCATTGATGTCTAGAAACTCATCTGTTGATAGCCAAATTTCACAAAAGCTCTTCAGAAAGGAATTGTGGCTTTTGATCAAGGAATCAATTGTATCTCAGTATTGCTGGATATTACAGCAGCCTTTGATACACTAAATCATGATTTATTATTACATTGCTACACTCTTGGCATTGAGGGAACTGAAAATGGTTCATGTCATACCTCTGAAAACTTCAGGGTAGAGTTGGAAAATTCCTCTGCTTGGCATAACTGCAAGTGAACCACAATGCTCAGCATTATCCAAAACTCTTCACTGTTTCTGGTTCTTCTGGAAATTACTCTGGTCTAAGCATAAACTACAGAGTTCATGCTGCTGAACTTCAGTTTCTTCTTGCATCACTCATGGAAATTTACACTAAGTGTTAAAATAAATGTACCTAAACACAAATCAGTCCTGGTTGTCAGTGAACATCAGTATTTCCAATGTTTAGTTGTATCTACTCACAGATTCTATCTTCCCAAAATCCTTCACATTCAAAGGACAAGAAATGCTAGAGTACATAACCTGGGTGTCACCATGAGTTCTAGGTCAATGAAGCCACACAGCAGCCTGGTAAAATATTCAGACTTTGCATGTTAAACCTGAAACCTTTATTAGCTCCACAAGCCTTAAATTTTGTCTGGCATAGGTTGTAAGGCTATACAGATTGGTTTCCCAATATTTTAAGATCCCTAGAATTAAAGAACTCTGCAACCCACTTACTGAAACAAAAATACAATAACACATTACTCAGATACTTGCAGCCTTACACTGGCTTCCCATCCAGTATAGCATTCAGTACAAGAATTACAGTTATACATAAACCTTTTCAAAATACTATTTCATGGGTTAACCCCATCATGCATTAAGAGCCAAATACAAAAAAGTGTTCTAGTAGTATCAGTAGCAGGGCATAGCATTAGAGAAAGCCTCAGTAGCAGCTCAGAACTTGCTTCCAGAACTACATCTAAGTGCATGCAGCAAAGCTTTCCAAAAAGCCTTAACATTAATATGGCTTTTGAAGGCAGTCAGCAGTAAAAAAAAATGTGATGCTTGTTGGGATTAATCTATGCTTTTTACTGATTTTCTGTGAGTTGCTTATTTTATAAAGTACTGGTATATTTTGTTTTAAGTGATTTGTATGTTCTATTGTAATCTTCAAGTAATTAGATGCAGAATAGAAGGACTTTCCATTGCTGCAGTTGCCAGTTCAGTTTGGCTGTTTCTATTTATACTTTATTCTATATTTGGTGAGGGTCTGTTCTACAAGTGACCAAGATGCAATATTTGCAGTGTTGCCTTTTCATAAGAGTTATTCCTGTTTTGATATGGGACGTTCTCAAATTATTCAGTTTACTCAAGGTAATTCAAGGGCCAAACCCACCCCCTAGCCTGTTCTAATAGGCCTAATACCATATGGATTCCAAGTGTCATTTTGCAGGATTTTCTGGATGGTAGCATAGCAGTACATGTTTCTGTACAAAAAAGTGGAAATGGCTACAGGGCTCAGCTGGTGCCATTTTTAATACAGATAGGTGGGGAAAGGGCACCTGGAGATCATGCATGCCTGTACAGTTTAGGTCTCATGGTTGGGGGTAAGGTATGTTCAGGGGTGTCCATTTTGTAAGTTTGTATCATGGGGGGGGAACAAGGCTTTAGGAAGGGACAGAGCATGAGACTTATGTTTTACAAATTACCAATGCATAATAAAAACTAAGTTCTGTGCTAAAACAGAATGGGGCAGCAGTTACTGTGCTCAGGGTGGCAAAATTAGCACCGGCCCTGCTTACATTCCCCATAAGGGAACTAATCTTCCCAACAAGTCCTTCCACCCAACTTCAGGTAGATTTAACTTGCACAAGATTTTGCATATTCAGCTGCTTTTCCTGTAAGATATGGAAGTTACTTCTAATGCCGTGCCTGAAGCCTGTTACCTGTCCTTCTGGAATAGAGGAAAAGCTTGGCTGTTTAGCCAGGGCTTCCCATGCATGCCACAGCAGACGACTTCTATATCCTGCCCGTCACAAGTCTAACTGAATACCAGGCCACCTCTAGCCAGATTTGTAGTTTACTGCTTTGTTTTGCTTAACTGTACATGCAATTTAGACTTAATGCACCCATTTACTCCACAACTTGTTCTATAACTCATCCTTTACTTATGTACTCAGTGCCTTGAAACTAATCTACTTGGACTTATTGTGAAGAGGCAGATCATCAAGTGCTTATAAATTTGACACCATTCTGGATTCTCCTCACTGCTATGTGGAAGTTACAGGACTTTCTAGCAATGGGAGATTCATAGGTAGTTCCCGAAGACATTTCTTCCCTCAAACGGAAAGACCAAGGTAGTATAGGCATGATTTCCATAAGACTGGGAGAGAAGAGCTCAGAACATAGCTGGGAGCCAGAAAAAAAAAAGGTGTGGCTTATTCTGTGTTTCCTGCAGGGCATCAGGAAGGGCAGCACAAAGAGGAAGAAGCTGAGTTTGTAGAAAGCTTCCTGTCTTACAAAGCAGTGAAAGTTTCCTGAGAGCTTCTAACCACTTAAGATGGGTTATAAGTTTAACCACTTAGATTGTCATTCTAAGAGTGCAGTTCGTTTGCTTTTGTGATAGGTTTTACAAGACTTTGCTCCTGACAAGACTTTGTTGCAATGGTGCATGGGATACTTGCATCTGCTGATGAGACTGCTTTTTACAACCTAGCAATCAGTGCCTGTGCATTTATCAGGAAGATGCTCACCTCAAAGCCCTGGTCACTGTTACTGACCAAGTTACCTGCTTGTTTGGCTCAGCAGTGCTGGGGGGGGGTCTGTGTCAATTAACAGATGGAATTCCTATATAAAAGGATTTTCCCTTTGGCCACATACAACTCTAATGGACTGACACCTGTCATTCTACCTAGGGGTTTAACTTTATAGCCTTCTGCAGAGCTGTAACTTTGTCCACCAGATGGCAAGCCTGCCTGCTATTGACATATGCAGAGCTCTGCTGATCCAAATACCTCAGACAGGACCCTGCAAGAGGATTCCTGTCTTGTCCCCTAGAACCTGTATTCCCTCATCCTATGGAGCCATCTAGTACCCATTAGGGCTGAAGAGGTAGCTCATGACTGGGGGCTTATACAAGGGCAATATTGCCATTGTATAAGTCAATGCACCTCCACCTTGAGTATTGTATTCAATTCTGGAGGTCATACCTTCCTATACAAATTGTACCAGACTTGCAACACAAGCTGTCAAAGGCGTTCTCTGGAGGTAAGGTAGTATGATTGCTATATATAAAATTTAAGACAGAAGGAAGCTAACTGGTGGAAATTTCCAAGCGCCAGCACACTGCCTACAAACTCACACTACACCTGTACAAGACCTCCACTTCTAAGTCAAAAAGGGATTATTATGCATCCAAAATAAACATGGTCTTTGACGCTAAAACTCTATTCGCCTATGTAGCCAGCCTCACTCAAGTCCCCTCCCCAGAATGCCCCAGTACTCAAGCTCAATCTAAAGCAGAAGAACTCACTCTCTCAACACAAAATCATGATTCTTACTCAACTACCCTCCAAGATTGCCCCCCTACCATCGACTCTACAGCCTCCCATCAAAAATATTCACCTTGAATCTTTTGAACCCACCTCCTGAAATTCAAATCATTCTTAAAAGAATAAAACCATGCTTGCACCCAGCGGACCATATCCCCACCAAACTTCTCCTCTCAATCCCAGACACCATCTCCAAAACACTGGTGGACATCAACTTCTCTCTCCCATGGTTCCTTCCCAGAAGACCTCAAACAGGCCTCACTCAAACCACTCCTAAAAATCCGAATTTGGAACCAAAAGACCCCAACAATTACCGCCCAATAGCCAATCTTCCCTTCATTGCTAAGATTATGGAAAGGCTTGTGAACTCTCAACTATCGGACTATATTGAAGATAAACTTCTATCCGCCTCGCAACATGGATTCTGCAAAAATCTAGGCACGGAATCCCTCCTTACCTCATCCTAGGTCTTGACAAAGGTCAATCTTTTCTATTGGTCCTTCTGGACCTTTTGGCAGCATTTGATACTGTCAATTACTCCATCCTCATCAACCAGTTAGCTGCAATAGGAATTTCCGGCTCTGCTCTCTCCTGGTTCAAATCATTTCTCACTAACAGAGGTTATAAGGTCAAAATCCAGAACAAAGAATCACCACGCCACGACTCATCCATTGGAGTCCCATAAGGCTCCTCTTTATCCCCTGCTCTCAATATTTACCTTCTACCACTTTGCCAACTCCTCACTAACCTCAACTTAACACTATGCAGACGATATCCTGATCCCCAAAGAATCACTCAAAAACCCTCGACTACTGGGAGTCCTGTCACCTAGAAATCAAACGCCTCCTCAATAGCCTAAATCTAGTACTAAACTCATTCAAAACTGAAATATTCCTCATAACTCCTGAGAACAGCAATCTCACCGCCTCTCTTCCAACCAACCCACAAACCACTCAAGTGAGAGATCTAGGTGTGATAATGGACAATAAGCTGAACTTCAAAGCCTCCATCAATAGATCAACCAAAGATTGCTTCTACAAACTTCAAGTTTTAAAAAGGATAAGACCCCTCTTTCATGCCAAAGACTTCAGAACCATCCTCCAAGCTATTATTTTCTCTAAGTTAGACTACTGCAACTCTACCTTACTTGGTCTCCCTTACTCATACACCAAACCGCTCCAAATGGTACAAAATGCAGCAGCCTGTCTAACAAACACCAGGAGAAGAGAACATATCTCCCCAGTTCTAAAAGACCTTCACTGGTTACCTATTCAATTCAGAGTTATCTACAAATCCATCACCTTGATATACAAAATTCACCAACATACCACAATTGACCTACAAATTCCCCTCTGCTTACACAAATCCACAAGACCTACCAGAGAAGCATACAGAGGATCCCTCCATGTTCCCCCTACTAAAACCACCATTCACAGCACCTTAAGAGATCGAGCCTTCTCCACAGCAGGCCCACCTTTAAAGAACTCCATCCCCCCAGATCTCAGAAATGAGCCATGCCTCCTAACCTTTAGGAAAGACTCAAGACATGGCTGTTTAAGCAAGCTTTCCTGAACTCCAATTAACACACCTCGCCAGCAAAATATCCTACACAGCAGCTATATATATATATATTGTATAATGTATATATTGTACACTTGTATATAACTTCTCTCTTTATTTCCTCCACCCCAGTTCAATAGTCCTTGTTAATTGTAACTGCATCTCTTCATCACGTTTATCTATCTTCTTTGTTGTATTCATTGCACCCCTGTTTATGTAAACCGACATGATGTGAGTGCTTCATGAATGCCGGTATAAAAACCTTAAATAAAATATATTTAAATGTTTTTGGTTAGTGAATTATAGGGCATAATTTTCCATAGGAAAAAATTAAATGGCAAATGGTTATGATATGAAATTACAGGGAAGCATTCACAGAAAATGATACTAGACATAGCTAACCACTGATGTGGTAGAAACCAGTACTGTGAGTATTCAAGTATGAGATGGCCAATAGTGAGTACATGAGGTGAGAAACATTTAAGGCAGTTTCTTCCTCTACCCAAAATGGTGGTGAATCAAAAGAAAAGGCAATAGCCTTACAAACAGCTGCCTGCAGGATAGCTGGGGCATAACTACAGAAGTACAAGGTACCTGGACTGAAGCCAATCTGTGTTACATAAAAGTTAAATGGCAGAAGTTCTGCCATCTGAGGTCAAGATAGGAAAGTGACCACTCAAAGTGTTACTGAATTTCATAAGCTTGTAAGAGAAACCACTATATAGCAAAACAGATTTGAAAATGTTAGCAAAGAGCCAAGGAAAACCTAATTAGAAAAATTGTCTTCCACAGCTTCAAGATATGAAATTAATGCAAGGTGCCAGCAAGCCTGTGTCATGCAATACATTGCATAAACCACCAGGTCAGCTTGATCACTCACCTTGAAGGCAGTCAGTATTTCTGTAAATGCATAATTTTGTAAGCAGTCTTGAGTGCAAACTAAGGAAGCTCAACACAGCCAGTTATTTTTATCTAATGCTTCCTCAGGGGCTTAATTCCAGTAATGTTAAAAATGCAACACTTCCCTGAAAATAAGATTTGCTTGCAAAATTATACATTTACAAAACATTTAAAACAGGACTGCCTTTGTGAATGATAGTTGACCAGATAATTTAATGACACCTTGTAACAATTTGTTTAAACTTGATCTTCTCTACTTAAATTAGTTTCTTTTTAAATGAAAAAACATTAGCAAATATGAGGCAGATATTCAAAAGCCATTTAAACTGATAAAATATGCCATTTGGTTGGTATTCAGCCTCTTACCAGGCTAGATTTTAGCCAGATTTAAAAAGCTATTTCAGGGCATAACTGGAGGTGCTACTTATTCTGCCAACTTAAACAGATAGGAATATTCAAAACTTGCCTGGCTAACCTTAGACCTGCTATTGAGCAAGTTGAAAGATCACCGACTATACCCAGAATTTAAGCTAATTGAATTAACAGCTGTGTGGCCATGCTGCTGAATATTCCAAGTTAATTGGATAAGACTTCTTATTCTGAATATCTGCCTCCATATTTTTCTACAATAAATTCATTCAGTTAAGTGAGAATTTGAGATGGGGTGTCAGTTCTCCAAACTCGAGACAACTGCTTATTTCTAGATGCGAAACATGGGCCAGCTTAGAGGTTATTTGTTCAGACTGGTGGCACTGAAGACTTCACCTACATTATGTTCTGATAGTGTCTAGGCACATACATGGGACAGAATAATCAGTACTGACATTTAGCCATGCTATTTTGTCATCTTCACCAGGTCACTAATTCCTGTGCTGCTTCACTCATTTAACAATGTTAATGCAATGTTTAGTTATAAATTTGTCACATGTTGATCTAAATGTGGTTGAAGTAACTTTGTAACACAAAGTTTGGAGACAGTTTGTCACCATTTTAGCATCTAAGTATTTAGGGCCAGATTTTCAAAGGCTGTGTTACCCGAGAAAATCTGCCCCTGTGCATGCCGAGCCTATTTTGCAAGCCCTGGGATGCACATATGTCCCGGGGCTTGCAAAAGGGTGGCAGATGGTGGGGGGACTGGAGGGAATGGGGAAAGCCATTGGGGCTCCTTTTGGGCTCTGCGCGTGCACAAGGTGCACCCCTGTGCGTGCCAACCCTGGATAAAGTCTGGCGTAGATTTGTTCGTGCCAGGTTCTGTGAACAAATCTATGCCCACACATAAGTTAAAATCTGGCCCTTAGGTCTGTTTAATTTGCTATTAAGCACGCTGCATACTCAGCTCATGCCCTTCAGTCACACTGGTTCTTCTAGATCGGGGAATATGGTTTTACAAGCTGGTTGAGGTCTGTCTGGGCCCATTCTGATCCCAGATACAGAATGAAAGCAGAGGGATTGCAAGCTTATGACTTCTCTTCAGTGCTCTTAGCACAGTCTCCTGGAATACTCTGCTGGTGGGTCTTATGTTGGATTGCTGCATCCGAGTCTACTCCCAAAGCTTTATATCTTCTGGTTTGGTGTATGATTTTGCACCTTTGTAAAGGAAAGGTACAATTGTTGTTTCCTCTAGTACAAAATCCCTTTGGCAGAGCAGACTAAAACTGGTTGAAGCCAAATGTTCTGAGAAGCTTCAGTGGTGGATCACAGGTGTTAAAGCTTCAAATAGGTGATATCACATTTGTGTCTGAGATTAAGGGCAAAAACATCCATAGCCTAATAAGTAGATTTAGTAAAAGCAACAAGGGTGCTTCCTGAACACTCCCTGGATTTTAATGGAATATGAATTACAAGGCTGGTCAATCTTGGTAAGTACAGTCTGCCAAATTTCATGTGGAACCTCATGCATCAAGCCTGGATATATTACAAGATACAAAAGTGGAGATGTTATCAAATGCTTTTATAATCAATCTGTGGTATGTAAGATATTGTCTATTATCCACAACTTGATCTTTGGTTCCAGATGGTCTTGGGTGTCTGCTCCATTATCAGATTTGAGTCATGATTGAATCTATTCCATTAATCTGCAAACTGTTTGCAAGCAAACAGGCCATGTATCAGCTTTTGGGGACATTAAGTTTATGGGATGAAGACATTTTCTTTTGCCAGTATTAGTTATGACCATCTTTCTTTACCACTCTTTGCCATTGAAGTTTCCAATCTGTTGGTATGGGAAAGTCACATTTGGTCACTACTACTCCATTCCTTCAGAATCATGGCCTTGTTTATTACCCAATTCTTGATTAAAATTTGAAGCCTTTTGTCTCATCTGTCTTGGCAAGCTGCTCCATGGACCAGGGACCATTTCTTGGGTATCTGTATGATGCTGTGCACCTCTTGCAACTCTGTAGAAAGTTTGATCCCACATTCAAAAAAAGCCTCATTTCCCAGTAACTAAACAGAGGTCTAATTGTACAACAAGATTAGCAAGCTGCTGTGTCTCTGGATTTGTATTTGAGACTGAACTGTGTCCTCCTGGTATTGCCTAGAGCAGGCACTAGGAAGTACCATTTCAGCTAAGGAGATTAGTGTATCCATGAGGTATTCATTGTTGAACAGAAGTGGGGTTCACTGCACTAACAGTAGATTAGATGTATGGGCCTCATGTACTAGCATTCTGTTTCTATAAATCTTGAAAGAAGTCCCCAAGTATAGTATCTGAACTGTGATTTTTTGATGGTTACACAGACTGTGGATCTTGTGTTCTCAGCTGTGATTTTTCTCAAGTTCACATAGGGAAATGATTTTGGGGAAAACATCTTCAAATGTGTTTGTGCAGCAACAATGAATCTCATTCCTAAACTGGAGTATGTTGGCAATGATCAAAGTGTACTGCTAGCACTTGTTCCAGTACTTGCATGGTGTCAAAGAGCAGCCTTCTGGAGTTGAGATCTAATAGGTATAGGCAATATAGCAAGGTGCACTTGGAAGCTGTTTCAAATCTGGCAGGTGGTGTTCAATACAATTGGAACTATTTCTGCCACATCTGTGGTCAGATTGCATCTGCCAGTGTTAGGCTCTTCCTTTCTATACATTGCAATGGTACTGGCATTACCTGTGCTGTTTTTCATCATAAGGCCTAATTTTCTAACCTTCACCTTTGTTGGAGTGGTAATAACCAGGTGATCAAAGCTTTGGATATTCAGTCAGCACATCACCCACCAGTGAGTGGTTTCTAGTTCTGTTTTTCCAAAGCTTGAGAACCTTCTGTGCTCTGTCCCATGCTGCTGCTCATCTTTAGCTTTGTGTTCCTCTCCTTAGTAATTCCTGTGCCAGGTTTTAGGACTTATGAGATTGTAGAACTTAGTAGGAAATACAATTTGTGATTTAGCCAACTGTTTTCCTTGTTTGTTGGTCTGATTCTTTAAGAATCTTGATATACAAATTGCTGCTTCTTTCTGTATGTCTATTCATTCCATTTTCTGCTTATACTCCAAAGCAGATTACATTCAGGTACTTTAGGCCTTTCCCTGTCCCCAGAGGGCTCACAATCTAAGTGTGTGCCTGAGGCAATGAAGGGAGAAGTGACTGCCCAAAGCCACATCGAGAAGGCTTGTTCTGATTTATACTTCAGCTCTTGAACATACAGTCTATTAATGCTATTAAGTGTGCCTGGAGGCTTATGATGGTAACATCTGTATAACTTGTACAGTCCAGCTCATGGCCTGTAGCCTCTGCAGACACTGCCATTTCTAGATTACTTGATGGCACAGAAGTGTTTTCTTGTTCTAACCAATTTCAAGATCTTGATTCCAAAACTGAGGGCAGGGACTGCAAGCTGATTGCTTGTTTTTTGTACTGGAAGCATATTTCAGTGAGTCACTTGTAGAAATCTTGGCTGATCTTGATTTGTGCTAATTTGTAGAATCTTCCTCTACTAGGTATGAACCCCTTTCTGCTGAAATGTTTATATTGCAGTCTTTTAGGTCATCCTATTGTCATCTGAGCAGCTTTGCTACTTCTCCTAAAAGGCCACCACAGGGGCTATGAGCTTTCAAGTCATCTACAAGTAGTGAAGATGTTTATGGATCCCTTGATAAATTTGTTACATCAGTTGAGAATACATCACCATTTGTAAGTGTGTATGATCCTTCCCTGGTACAAATGTGCATGATTTACAAGTCCATAAAGCTCACCATGGCTGAGTGCATAGTTCCTTGGGTTTCTCTAGGGCACAGGTAGGAGAATCCCCTTCTGGAGTGCCACAAGGAATATCTATTGGGTATTGTTGCAGGCACAGATTCTGTTTCATGCAAATCTCATGCAGACCCATGGGGATGTCCTGAACACTAGAACAGTGGTTTCCTACCCCTGCTCTATGGTCCAATGGTCTAAGTGATGCTTTGTCTTTTAGGCACAAATTCTCATCTTGGAATCTGTACTTTTTGGTCTGGAACATTTGATCGGGTGAAAGCATTTTGGGAGGTTCCTGTTTCCCAGAATATTAAGATTTAGTTTTATGCCATTACCTGTAACAAAAAAAGTTAAAGCATATATTAGCTATAGAGAAATCTTAAGTTCTAGTTCTGTTCAGATTTTATCATGGGTCATGATAAAGAATTTGCAGAAGATATGGTCACATGCAAGGACTTGACAGTGTTCTATAATTTACATTTGGGAACAGAAGATATTGGAAATCAAAGTTGGAGGACCCATATACTAACAGGGTTTAATAAACTGACTGGACGCTCCAATTTTTTTTTTAAATAGAAACACATTCAGATAAGGACCCATAGCCCCTGTTCATCTGTCTGATTACAGGAGTAATTGACCCATGTTTGTCAGTCAGAACCAGCCTTCATTGGGCCCCACAGTGAGCTCATTTTCAACTACTAGATTTATCCCCCATATTATACATCCCTCACAATGAGGTGTAGGCATTGTAACCATGGTCTTCAGCTAGGAGCCACAATGTGGACAGACAACCTGAACAAAAGAGCACTAAGTCTGTTGAGCACTGGTCCAAGGCTTCCTCTTCAGGGGCTGAGAAAGCTGCAGCTACAAAATCAAAGTTTGGCAGCCATTCTGAGGGGCAGAAGTCCTGACCCAGAGCTAAGCCTGCTACATTAGTGCTGAGCCACAGGGGTAAGTTTCAATCATTTATGACCAGTGTAACACTATTCCCCAGCTTTAGTACTGATATCTATTCAATGTCTGGATAGGGCTATCAATTTGTAAATCAGATCCTGTTCTAACTGTACATGGCATCTGCACAAACATTTAACACATTAAAGCCCCAGCATCAGTTTTCAGGCAATTACCCACCCCAGATGAGCCATTGGGTTTTCCCTATTTTAAGTCTAATATAAAATGTTACAGGTCACCCCCCAAAGCTGCATGTTACAGATGCACAAAATATTCAAGACCAAAGTGGATTTGAGTCCACTGACCTGAGGGCTTTGGCAGTTCCTTTGTCTGAAACAGAAACAGTGGAATGAGAAGTAAATCTGCATCAGAACCCTGGCCTATTTTAGGCATCTTCATTTTATTTCCCTAGAAATTAAAAATGAACAAAAGTGAGAAAATCAGAGAACCTCCTAGCAGTAAAACCATCTCTACCCTTCTTCCTTGCTAGCCTGTCCCTTTTTCTCACTGCTCCCTACCATGCATCAACCCTCACCCTTCTACTGCAATAGCTTTCATCCTCACTGGTGATGGCTCCAGCTCCTCCTCCCTCAGTCTCTGGTTGTGTGCTTGCTGTGGCTCCTGCATTCTCCAGCACTGCTCCTCATTTTGTACAGGCCAGGGGGCCTGCTGAGAGGCTTCTGTGTTTGAGCCCACATCAGACATTCTGGCAGCTTAGGGAGGAGAGAGGAGGCAGAAATTGAAGTAGGTGGTAGGGGAGGGATAAGACTTGAAATGCAGTGCATGCTTTAGCCCTCATTGGCTTCCAGCAGCAGCGGGAGGCCTTGAAATGCTACATCCACTGCTCTGGAGCTCCTCTAGTTTTAAGCTGAAAGTGAAGGACTTTTTATATCATCCATCCAATCACTGCAGAGCAGACCATGCAGCAAGCTTTCCAGACTCCTGCATTCATGGACCCTAAATCTGGCCACAAGGTATCTATTGTGGCTGGACCTCCTCCTCCCCCCCAAGAGACTGAATTCTAGGCCTCTGCAGCATCACCAGCCCAGTGGACCTAAGTGGAAAACCCAACTTGGGAATCTTTAAGGAGCACTTTATAGTACACAGGACTGCCACTGGGCCAGCCTGCACCCCCTGATTCTAACCAGTTAGGCAAGGCAGAGCAATAGCTTTCAGCTTACTTTCACCTGGTCTAGTGTCAGGCTTTCCATAGCAACTTCCTAAACTCCTGGATGCTCACTGGAAGAAAAATGCACACAAATCCCATTTACCAGACTTTCATCCTGTTATAAATGCCTTTGGAAACTCTTCTACAAACAGTACACTTGTTCTGTTTCTCTACCTTTCATTCAACTATTAAGCATTTAGGCTGGCAGTCACAAACCAGAGTTTTAGGACCCTGCAATCATTGGCCCTAAATCTAGCCCCGAGGCATTTTGATTGCCTGCCTTGCTCACCTCCCAGGCTCCTATGAATATTGCCTGTACAGCATCCTCAGCCAACCCATGGAGCAGGACAGGTTGGGAGATCAAACCTGGGTCCATCTAAATGGCAGCACCCCAAGAGCCACCAACCAGCCCTCAAATACTCTATGCTTTAGATTGGCAACAGTTAGGAAAGAATCAGGATTCACTTAACCACTATGTACTAACCCTAAGGGGGGGAAAGATGGCTGTTTTTTGGGAAGCTTAGTTGACTGCCAAAGTGAGCTAAACAGTTAAATATGTACTCACTATCATAGAAAACAAAAGATGAAGAGGGAGCAACCACCATTTTAACATTAGTTTTGATACCAAGTTCAGTACTAAACTACAAAGCAACCCTAACTGAAGACCTGCATCTTACCTGATGCCCTGTGCAGACTCCTGCCCAACCACCACACTGTAAAAGAAAATCTGATCTTTTCTAAGTGGAGCAACTTACAGAGTTTACATATTAGGAATGATCCAAGCGGTTTGGTCACTGGGACCTGACTGTCATATACAATGCAAATAGCTATAGCCTTCAAGAGGTATTACAGACTACTGACTTAAAGAGATATTGGACTACAGAGTTTAACAAATGGAAAGTAGTGTTATGCAGTTATAACAGTCTGATATCACAACTGATTCATACTTACCCACTGAGGTCTGCAAACACTGCCTCCATTGCATCCTCCAATGCTGCTGAGCAGAAGCTGGGTCTGAAAATCCACTTATGATCTAACAGTGGGTCTCCAATTCAGAAACAGGCCTGACCATTTCGGGACACATCAAGGGATGAAAGGACTGAACAGAAGCTCAGAGGCCATCCAATCAAGCTCCTTGCTTCTACTTGTTATCAGCTTGTTATTTTTGCTCCTACTCCGTTAAATTGTAATAACCCCTTTTCCTTCCTCACCCCCCCCCCCCCTCTCAGGCCTTCCCGCCCTCTCCATGACTTACCAATTTGTTTTAAGTTCCCTGATAAACCAAGTTGTTTAAGTTGCGCCCAAGTTCTCCTCCCTTGTTCTAAGTAAGACAACTTGTTACTGTCAATGTTTGGCTGTAATGTAAACCGGATTGATAATTAACTGTTAATTGAACTTCGGTATAAAAAGTTATAAATACTATAGTACCCAAAGCATTCCAGGGAAGTGCAGACTGCTCTAACTTCAGTGACTCATGGCAGAGGGAATTCAGTTTGTGGGTGGCAGAGCCTGCTCCAGATGTTTCATAAATATCAACTCAGTTTTGCACCTTACATTGAAATATTTTCCCCCTCTTACTCCATTGGCCATCCGACAATGAATTGTTACTGGGACTGTACAACCATTCCCCAAAAATGCAGTAGGGCCTGGAGTTGTCTTCCCACCTTGATTTTCATATTTTCACTGATAAGGGAGACAATACTCCCATGTAAATTTAAGCCAAGTTTGATTTAATTCCTAAGCAATGATTAAATAAGTGGCTTGACAAAGTTTATTGCTATGTTGCTGACACAATATGTAAATTCAGCTTTGCAATTTACCAAATCTTAGACAAAGTTCACATTTGGTCTATAGGAAAAGATTCCTTGTGCAGTCATTTGTAAAGATCTGATATAGATATTAAATCCTCAATAGTTACTTACCTGATGACTGATTCATAAGGCTTGAGATGTCCTGCCATTTCCAAGGATCTGTTCTGGGGAAATGAGAAAAGTGGACATGTTCTGTAAATACATTCCTAATGTGTTTAAAGGATAAACAGAATTTTAAGGTTCAAGCAATTGTTCTGAGTGTAAAGAGTGTAATGAGTTCAGTTTTGTTTCCTATCCTCACAATAAGCCAGTTTAAAGAGATGAGCCTGTAAAATAAACCCACTGCCTCAATTTCTTCCAGTTCAAATGTTTTTCCTAAATATACTGTTAGCCTTATTCTCCACTAATCATTTAAGTCCATTGCTTCAGCCCCGCTTCCTCTGAAAAGGAATCCCTGTCCTTAATCCACTATTCAGTTACATTAAAAAGGGAGTTCCTCCTAACTAAAAACCTACAGCTCAACCTCTGTCACGTTTCTAGAAAAGTTTATGGCTTCTGTGCCCTATAATGTAATAAAAACATAACACTTCTCATATATACTATAGTATTTCTGTAAAGCACATGTATTACTTCTCAAATTTAAATAGACATGTCAGACTCAGATAAGTATTATGTTTATTACATTATAGGGCACAGCTTTTTTGAAAATATAACTGGTGCAAGACAATTTCTACACACTAAGGCATTTTACACAGGTAAAATCATCCTTTTCATATATGCATATGTAAATGTTTCACCACATATGCCATTTTATATATGTCCAATGTTCCATTCCATGTGTTACCATGTTATTGTCTTTATGATTTGATCTTTGTTTTTTAATTATGTATTCGTTAGTGTTTGTAGCCCATGAGGGGGCAAAACTCGGCCTGAGTCAGGTGTTTTAATATTGTTTGAACAGTCTCCTAATAAAGAACCTCAACAGACATTACTTGGCGTCTATTGTTTGTGTTGCCCACACAAGAGAGTTTAAGGGAAGCCACACAGCTTCCCTTTGAATCTTTGGGGAACAGTATGCAACTATACTTTGCTGCTATGCAGTTTAGAGAGTTTTATAGAGTTTAGAATGGGTCAATTACAGTGGTAATTATCACTAATTTTGCTGAATGAAAAAGATGTTTTCTTCCAATCAGCATTCCAAACAATGGTTCCCAACAAGGCCACATGTCATTGCATGTCTGAGACAAGACCTCCTGTAGCACATAAGTACCAGTGCTGGGTCAGACTAATCCATCAAGTCCAGCATCCTGACAGTGAGCCAGACTTGCAACTGTCTGATCTCAAGTTGGAAAGCTCATTCCATGTTACTCCCAGAAATGGGGAGGTGAACGACAAGGCCATCTTGCTAAGTTCTTAATGGACCCATCCTCAAAAGCTTATTCACTTTTGAAACCATTAGTACCCTTGACCATTCTCTGGCAGCAAATTCTGTGGCTTGTATGAATGTTTTTGAACAAAACCTGCAGGTAGTTTGCTGTCCTAGTCCCAGGAAAGATTCTGTTCTCCCAATTTGGCACCACTCATGGGTTTGTAAGCTTCTCATATCTTCAAGCTAAGAGGTCCTAATCTTTAGCCAACATCCCTTTCTCTTATTTTAATTATATTTAGCCTTCATTGGTAGACCAAGATGATTTATTCAGATATAGTTGGAATTTCAGGTCTCTGCACTTTTCAGTTCTGCTCTTGAGACAGTGAGTATTGCATGCAGGTCTGCTCAAAGTCCAGTTGCACTATGGATCACTATAACACCATGATATATTTTGTCCATTCCTTTGAGTTAGCATAGCACTTGCTTTGGCTGCTGCTGCATACAGAGCCAAGGATTTCAAAGTATTATTCACATTAACCCCAAGGTCTTGTGTGGTAACTTTGTATGAAACAGTACTGTGTACCTATAGTTTGTATTCACTCTGAAGAGCTTTGGACTTTTCCACATTATATTTTGTCTGCCATTTAGATGCCTAGGTCTTCATCAAGTACCTCAGCTTGAGTTTTGACCCTTTTGAATTTATCTGCAAAGTGACTGCCTCATACAAGCAGGGTGAAATTTTAGTGTGCAATGCCATGTTAGCATAGGAACCATATTCTGACTATCTAAATTTGCAGGATCTTAAATTCAGTACTTGTTTACTCTTATTCTATTTTATCTTTTACCAAACACCCAGTTATTCCCCAGCAATAGCAGATACAGCTCATGAAAAGCTAGCAGTTGGTGTAACTGGGAAGTATCTAGCAGATCACTAACTCAAATGAGCTTGTTTTCTTGGTCTAGCTCCCTCTACACAAGTTGGCTATATAGGCACGAGCAAATTTGAGTTGAGGGATATTAAATAAAGTTTTGTATGTTTAAATTTAACTACTGAAAAATGCATACAAATCAAATATTTTTCATTTCATAAAGAATTTCTCAAACAATTCATAGCTACTCCCAAAATGGTACAAAGCATTTTCAACTCTTTAAATGCACAATGAAGAGAATGAGAAGCTTTCTACTCAGTTTGTTCTCAACTGTTCAGCTTTCCAATAGACATGTTTCACCTCAGGCTTTTGAAGGAGGCTCAACCCCCAAACAAAAGTTTAATCACAATGCTTCTTAAACTGCTATAGTTAAGAGTAGTACTAAGTTGCAGTGCTGTGCTTACTGCTTACCACATCTAAGTTCCTATTAAATTTTAATTAGTGCAACAATACTAGTCAAGGCTTCTGCTTTCAATAATTTTGTCAAAGACTAACAAAAATGATGGATCAGAGCTTATTTCTCACCACAGGCTCTAATTCTGCTATTACCAGCATTTAAGCCACTACTCATGAGGTCAAGTACCCTCTTTACACATGTATTCTCCTAAAGGGTATAATTGGGAGTGGTGAGATGGAATCTATGTTCTACTTAAAGATGAAAGCACATTTCCAAAAAGAGATACATGTCAAACCTTTTAGGCATAAAGGGTACATCTGAACAAGATCTTCACAAAATACTGCCACTACTTCATGATATGCCATCTACCATTCATAAATCCAGTGCTGCTCATGCCATCCAACCTTACCTGTTCTGAAACATCCAGTGATGAGGTGCTGAAATGATGTTTGCATAAGCTCTGTGGGGGCTTATTTTCTTCATATCATCCCTCTGATCCTCAGTTGTGAGGACTAACTGTTCAGGCACTCAGTTGATTTGACAATATCTATGTAGGTAGTAATGAAAGTTAAGCATGCTGATCCTGCAAGGACAGGCCTCAAACAGGCTTTGAGCTTAATGAGAATCTTGTGAAAGATCTGGAGTATCTGACACTTGAAGATCTGTTTTCAAAGTTGCAGTCTCCTCTTGATGAGCTCAAGGAAGGGATTGATAAACACTGAAGCTTTCAGATATCAACCATCATCCAACAGCCCAAGAAATGGCAGCTTATCACTTTTTGGTCCAGCTTACTGAAATCAAGAGAATGAAAGGTTTGTTACTAGACTGCATGGAAGATCAAGTAAACAAGAGCAAGGAAGAATATGACTTTAGGCTTCCTGAGAGCTAAATATGAATATTTAAGCAGATTGGACATGTATGGTTTGAGACACTGGGCCCATCTTTAGTGACAACCTGGGGTTGTCAAGTTCATGGTATCAGCCCACTAAAGGATGGTGTGCCCAGAGATCTGTAATCACCAACATTTAAGTTCTGTTGACAAACCTAGTGTTTTACAAGCTTGGAAAACCTTGTCAATACAGATGAGACTTATTCAGTCTTTCACTCAGAATTACACCATAAGTTAAAATTCACATTATAATTTCCAGCCAAGCTCAAAGTATTTGCAGAGATTGCCATACTGAAGACAAAAGAGCAGGTCTTGAAGTCTAAGAAACTAACCTACAGTGTCCTCAGTATGATCAACATTCTGTTGTCTGAGCCAAGATGGGCCATAACTATTTACAGGCACACACAACTAGCATTGCTTACCTGGTTTCCTGCTCTGGCTAAGTCAGTCTAACTGAACTATTGTCCAATATAGTTTGCTTTCTCAGCTGTTTAGACCTTCTCATCCTTCCTTCTTCCTCCCCCCTCTAGAGTGCTTCCTTAAATGTTTCTAAGGACATAGGATAGTTTATTAATAAAGGCAAATACCACTCTCTCAACATTGAGCACTATTAGCAAAATGTCCTTTATTTAGTGCAACATTTATGCTGATATCCTAAGGCCTATCATTTGGAGAATTAAGAGTTGTCTAATTAGCTCATTCATGGCAGACAAAGCAAATGTACCTGAAAGATTATACAAGATTCTAATAACCTCCCCTTCCTTGCAGTCTCCAGAAAATCTCCCAACTCAGGATTCAGAAACCCAGGTATAGGTGGCTTAGAGTGGGCTCTTGTACATCAAGACCTGTGACCGTGTCACCCAGTTTACCAATTACCCTTACATAATGCATCCTCTGCATTTGAAAATTAAGTCACTGGGAGAGATAGTTCATTGGATGTGGAGAGCATGGATTGAATGGTTTGGGGATAGACAGTGGTGACTGTAGGATTGAGATCAAAGTGGAGTGTAGGCTAGGGGATATGGGGAAATCAATACAAGGGGCACAGAGTGGAAAATTATGTAGGGAGCAGCAACTAACATTCCTTTTGACTCAGGTTGTAGATAGTTTTTCAACTCATTGATTGCTAGATAAGGGTCAACTGATATTGTCAGACTTGTCTTCTGCTTTTGGCTTTGCTGACCACAAACTGCTCCTGCAGAGAAAAGCTAGGATTTTGATGTTTGCAATGAATCATGTCAAGAAGAACCAGAGTTTTGGTGAGGAATGTTACTGCCAATAGAGCTGAGGTGTGGAGTCCCTGAAGGGTCCTTTATCCCCATTTCTAGCAAGCTTCAGATTTGGTATTAAGATCTCTACACAAATGACAAACTGGCACCAGTTAATGAAGGCAGATTCTCATTCTGTTCTAACTGCTGGAAATCTCCATTTGCCCAGATAAAGTTAAACCCTGCCCCCCACCACCATATCTGCATGGCCCAGGTGCCAGGAACAGATGCTGACTGGATTATGGATTTTAATATCGTTGTGCCTAGAGACATGGACATGTTGTACAGTCTCAAAAGCACCATTGCAAAGGCAAAGCCACAGAATCACAGAAGCTAACTCACAGCTATCTATGAGGACTAATGCCTCCAAAAACACAGTTCCTGATCTTCACTGATTACACCAAGTAACAAAGAATCCCCTCTTGAGACAAATGAAGCACTGGAGTAACAAGTATGGCAGTGAGAAGCAATTTCCATCCAGACAGTGGAAGAGTACATGAAGCATGCCTCAAGTGACAATGTATTGAGCATCCAACCACAGTGCCCTACAATTCCAGACAGAATGGAAGAATTCTGCAGATTCCAACCTTGGATAGTCTCAGGAGAGGCACTGAGGACTATATTATCTGCAGAACCTGCCAAAACAAATGAGGCTATTTTCTGCTGTGCAGTATTGCATGCAATAACTGAGGGTGTTTGGCCACAGCAACCTACATGCACATCCAAGTGAAAAATGATCCAAGCTAGAGCTACAAAGCACAAGATCCTATTGCTTGGGGCAGACAAGATGGTAGTAAACCAATGCATGTACTTCTATAACATGCCCTCAGATATGACCCCTGTAAGCCTGGAACAAATGGTACCCATAAATACTGGTGTCATGGATCCAGACAAGACTGCAGACCAACCAGTGACAGCAGACTATAGACAGGCCAAACAATGAAGGGGTAGAGCCTACAGAGTAACTTGTAGCCCTTGAGCCAGTATGCCCTGATTCACACATGGCCTGAGTCCAGGAGACCAGAACCTTCAGCCTGGGAGGACATCAAGTCTGCCTTGGTGTGAAACTGAAAAAGCTGAAAAGCATCACAGGAAGAGACTCTTTACAACACCACCTGGACTCTTCAAGCTTGCCATCAAGGTGCAAGATGGTTGGATATGAAAATTTAAGGACAAGCATAATACAAGGCCAGACTTACAGCTCAAGGTTACTTGCAGAAGTACAAGCAAGATCATGAGGAGACATTTGCACCACTGTCAAGCACACAAATCTCTACTTTGCTAGCTACTATACATATAGGAGACTGATGTGGAGACAGCCTCTGTATGGAGTCATCAGTAAAAAATCTGTATATGCACTAAATAGCTGGATTCAAAAATCCAAAACTGAACTAGTATGCAAACTCCAGAAGTATCCAGGGGCTCAAGCAGGCAGCCAGGGCCTGGAATGAGAAAGTCAGTCCTCATGAGTAGTAAGGCAGATCCTCTTTTACTGCAAAGAATGAGCCATCAGATGGAGCTATGTTTTACTTTGTGGATGAAATGCTAATATTAGAATAGAATGGAAGATCAGACTCCATGAAAACTTCCAGACACAGGACCCATGAAGTGTCACTTCCTCAGGATCTAAGGTGAGGGAAGACTTAAGCAAGATGCTGACCAAATTAGGGCTGGGAGGAAGCTGAAATACTTGGAGTGACAATTTGCTACCAAGCCAAAGCACTATCTGTAAAGTACTTTGATCACCAATATGTAGATAATTGCAGCTGAATACTGTGCAGAAGAGTTGGAACACCAACTCAGTGTGATTACAATGCAGTGAAACAGGTTATGCAATACCCGATAGCCACAATCCATAAAAAGCTAAAGCTACTAGTGACTGAACCCAAAGTTTGACTACTTCTCTTCAGACTGGTCCAATGAGTACTAGCAGGCCCCTTCCAATGTGGAGGTGGCACCAGTTGAGCTTGCAAGTTGTGAGTGGCTCTCATCTACTAAAGTGGAGAATATTCCAGCAGCTCAGCCAGATTGCTTCCTGCCATGCCTAAGCCAATTGCTAACAGATATTGGAGTCACTATGCACAAAGCCATAACTAGACAACTAGTGCTGCATAAAGCTAGCAAAAACCAAAGTAAACACTCACCAAGCATATTGACATGAAGTATTGCCTTGTGTCACTTGACAAAGCACTATTGAAGTTGGGAACTGTCCATCAGAAGGTCAAAACTAACAGAACTGGTGAGCAGATACTGCCAGTGTGACTGGAAAGGATGAACCTCTGGGATTGATTGTTCAGCCAGCAAGGGGTATGGGAGTACAGTGAAAAGGCTTCTCTGGCTCAGACAAGGTGTTTGTGTTTTCTGGCTGAATCACCTGACCCTCAGGCCAATTCAGTAAAGTCTGTGGGAGCGGACGAATGCCCTCTCTCCCAGCGCGCGCACTAGTGCGTGTGATTCAGTACTCAAATGAGGTGGTGCAGTAGAAACGGGGAAAAGGAGGTGCTAGGGACACTGGCACACCCCTAGCGCCTCCTTTTTGACAGCAGACACTCAACTTTGCCAACGTCGGTTCTCAAACCTGCTGACAGCCACAGGCTCAGAAACTGGACCTTGGCAAAATTGAATGTCCAGTTTTTGGCCTGACAGCTGCAGTTCAAATTTTTTTTTTTAACTTTTTTTTTACTCTTTGGGACCTCCGGCTTAATATCACCATGATATTAAGTCGGAGGGTGCACAGAAAAGCAGTTTTTACTGCTTTTCTGTGCACTTTCCTGGTGCTGGAAGAAATTAGTGCCAACCTTTGGGTCGGTGCTAATTTCTGAAAGTAAAATGTGCAGCTTGGCTACACATTTTACTTTCTGTATCCCATGCGCATACCTAATGGTAAACCGCCTAGATGGACATGCAAATGTCTTATTGTTTGTGGTATATAAACATTTTTAAATAAAAAATAAATAAAGATAGGGCCATCAATATGCATTTGCATGTTGAGGGCACTATTAGGTGCCGTGGGTTGGACGTGAGTTTTCCTCCCCTTACTGAATAAGGGGTAAGGGAAAATGCGTGTCCAAGAGCAGGTTAACAGTGCGCTCTGGAGAGCACTGTACAGTAACGAGTAGGACTAAAGGTGGAACCTGAATTAGCAAATTCAACCTCCAGCTTCCTCAGTCTATTGTGCTGGTGTAACCATGGATCCAGCACAATCTGTGTAGAATAATGTAGTTTTCCCCCACATAAGGATTCTCTGGCAGCATGCAAGGAGGAGTTCTGAGGCCTTTTTCCTCCCTAGTAAGTGGCATGAGGAGCATCTGCTGAACATGCAGACTGGGTCAGAGAACAGAAGAGGAACATGCTATCAAATCTTACCTATCAGCCCACAGCCAGATGTCCAATACATCTGTAAGTCAAAGCAAATACAAGCACCAATGCCACACCCCAAAGATCCTCAGACTCCAAGTATATGGGGACACCAGAGTAATACAAGCTATCCAGCACCCTTAGAAAAGGGAGCAGGAAGCCAGATTAACACCAAGAACTGCAGTCACTCAGAACAGACTAAGTAGTTGACAAGTGTATTTTCCCCACAGATTAGCAAGGGAATCATTAACCAAAACAGAACTTTAAAAAGATCAGCATATCTAAAAGTCTGGTTTGATAAGATTTTATATTGTAAGAGGAAACAAAAGCCCCTCAGGATCTCACAGCATCTGAAGTTACAAAACCCTAGCACATGCTGTGGAAGATTGTAAGGAGTTACTTGGTGGACATGAAGCAGCCTCCAACATGCGATGTGTGATAGTAGAACATGTCAGCCCGATCCAGTAAAGTCCGTGGGAGAGCGGACTAACGCCCGCTCTCCCGGCACGCGCGATCCAGTATTTAAATTAGGCGACGCGGTGCAAACGAGGAAAAGGAGGCGCTAGGGACACTAGCGCGTCCCTAGCGCCTCCTTTTGGCCTGGAGCGGCGGCTGTCAGCGGGTTTGACAGCCGACGCTCAATTTTGCCGGTGTCGGTTCTCGAGCCCGCTGACAGCCACGGGCTCGGAAACCGGACGCCGGCAAAATTGAGCGTCCGGTTTTCGGCCCGACAGCTGCGGGCCGAATTCAAAATTTTTTTTTTTTTTTTTTTTCACTTTTTTATACCTTTGGGGACCTCCGACTTAATATCGCTATGATATTAAGTCGGAGGGTGCACAGAAAAGCAGTTTTTACTGCTTTTCTGTGCACTTCCCTGGCGCCGGAAGAAATTAGCGCCGACCTTTGGGCGGCGCTAATTTCTTAGAGTAAAATGTGCGGCTTGGCTGCACATTTTACTTACTGGATCGCTCGGGAATACCTAATAGGGCCATCAACATGCATTTGCATGTTGAGGGCGCTATTAGGTGCCGCGGGTGGGCCGCGTGTTTTCCTCCCCTTACTGAATAAGGGGTAAGGGAAAACACGCGTCCAGAGCAGGGTGACAGTGCGCTCCGACGGAGCACACTTTACTGGATCGACCTGACAGTAAGCCATGCTGGTATGTGTTGTATATGATGGCATTTGCTGTCCTTGAGTGACCCCCTTCATGACCTTTGCTGTACTTGCTGCATCTCCCATAAGGAAGCATTGCCTGACCAGATTAGACTGGTTTAGAATTAGTCAGGCTACTGTTAAGCAATTTGGAAGTAAACCAAAGAATTATAAAATGAAGAGTTAGATTGAGAGGAGCACCATTAAGCCATTGCTTGGAGTGCCATTGAAGTGACGATTGATATCTAGTACTGTGTTTTATATATCATATCCTGCTCTCACTGGGAAGCTAAATGATCACCGAAAAGATTTAATTGCTTTATATACATAACACTGGTATCTAACTGAACATAAGATTTTATAATATAAAATATGTTGTTTGTCAAGACATTGTCATAAGTATGTTGTGTGCATGTATTATACAAAGAAGAGTGCTTTTCACACTTGCATAAGTTGTAGTAATGTTCTAGTGTGGAGACCCAGACTACAAGGCAAAAACTGCCATTTTTCAACCCATTACATATGCACAAAAACTGAAGCCAATTGATGCAGTTCCTTCTATGATATAGAAAGCCTTAAACCGGAGTTACAGTAGCAAACCAAAAAAATGGAAAATACAGACTGAACATTTCCAGCACCTATGAGATTAAGCTTGAAGCTCTCAAAACCAGACACCAAGAAAATATAAAACCTACAAGAAAAGGCAATCATAGTAATTATTTGACACTACCATTACAATATAGGAAATCAATGAATGACACACCAACCCAGAATATGGCCCTGACAGGATACTAAATGAAATGCTGAAATACAGCAACATCAAAATTCAGTAAGCACAAGGAGATTTAACTTGATTCTACATTCTGGTCACCACCCTAAGACTTGGGCAGCAGGATTGATCATAGCCATCTATAAATGTGGTGTTTTGCAGTAATAGTGCTCCAGATCAAGGGGAGCATCATCCACAATTACATATCAGATGAGCATAAAGTCATTAACAAAGCCATGAACACCAAAGCCAGTAGAAGAAACCCAAACAAAATCTACACCAATTCTTAACTGTATTGTCTTCCCCCCAATGTTTTAACAGGAAAAATAAGTTCTAAAGGGCAATCCATTAGTTTATGGATGTGAACCCCTTTGACCAGTTTAAGGACCAATGAAATAAGGTTAAACATTCACACATGCAAGCTTACACAGATTCAATAATTTTAGTACTCAGCGTGCAGTGATTAATGCACATCCATATAAATCCTTCCTTTACAAAGATATCAACTATTACTACAGAGAAAAAAATGCATAATCTTAACCTACTTTTTAGAGCAACTGGAAATTTAACTCCTGGGTCAGAGATAGGGAAAGATTTAGCTTTTAGCATATTTTTCAGTACTTCAAAGGGGAAGACATTCAGGTACTGTAGGTATTTCCCTATCCCCAGGGGGCTTAGGATCTAAGTTCATACCCAAGGCAATGGAGTTTCCCAAATCACAAGGAGCAAGAGTGGGACTTTAACACGGGTCTCTTGGCCTGTAGGTGACTGCTCTAGACTACTCCTCCACACCAGATTAAATGCTTTGGGTTCTGAATCCTAACTTCTGTTTTCACTGTATAGAAGGAAGCCATTTTTTGTACATAGTAGGGGTCCAGTCCTGTTGCACTGCACTCAGGTTAAGACTGGGTCAGAACATGAATCTCCAGACAGTGAAAGCTACTAGCAGAGGAACTGGAGGCAGACAATGAATCGCATGCAGATTGGTGGAAATTGTTACAAGTTCATTTTTTAAATCAGTTTTACTTATTGAAATCTTTCCATCTTCACCAGCAAGGATTGTGCTAAAACTGGAAGACTCCTTATGAGTCTTAAGAGAAGTGGGACATTACAGTACTTTCCTGTAAGCAGGCAGCAGAAGGAAGGTGGGAAGGGGGAGCTGTTCATAGTCTCTGCTAGGGAAAAGCCTGAAATCTACCCCGGAAAGCCTCCTGCTATCTTGTATCAGTAACTTGTGCTGCGATGCCTTACTGTGCAAACTCCTCTCTCAGCGAGAAAGGCAGGGACTCCAACTCTTTCTGGGGCTTGGGAAGCCACCGCTGGCTATTTGGGACCCAAACCTTTCATAAGACATCAGTAATTTAAAAACCTCAAGTACATCCCCTGCCATGAAATATCCTGCACGGGGATAAAGCTAACATTCCTAGAGAGTCACAATACCCCTGCCACCCCCTCCTCTCAGTTATTACATACAGATCCTGGATTAAGTGTTGACAGTGAAACAAAATACCCCCCAAAAAACACTTATCTTGGCGTTGAAGAGATGATTGCGCCAAAAGTTTTCCTCCGTTAGCCTTCCTCCCGTCAATAGCTGCAGCACTGCCCCCCCATCACAGTTTACAGTTTTTATTTAATTCCCTTCCTGGTGTCCCTGCTTCTCTTATCCCCCACACACTCTGGATCGCTCTTTTAGAGGAGCATTGGACGCAGGCAGACAGGGACTCCTACCAAAACCAGCAGCAGAATAGAGCCAGCAACAAATTCACATTTCCACAGGCAAGAGAGCAGGGAAAAAATAGAGAGGGAAACAGTTCAGATAGTCCAAAAATAAAAAAAGTTCCTTCCCTACAGCACAAATTCCAGTTTTATAACCGAGCCAACAGGAGGTTAAATACCTGGATAAGGACAAAGGAGGACACGAGAGACAAGACACCACCAATTAAAAAAAAAAAAAAATCAGGACTCACCTGATCTTCCTCTTCTGTGCTTTGCAGGCTGCTACTCCCTTACTTTTTAAAGCAAATTTTGTTAAGAGATAACTAAGGCAAATCCATAACCAACTTATTTACTGGCTGCAGGAATATATGGCAGTCTTAGAGGCTGCCTCTATATCTATTCTTGGGCATACTCTGTTCCCAAACAGGTTAATAACAGAAGCCGAAAAGAACACCCTACTTGCCTTACAATAATTGCAAAACCATTTTCAGACGCTTTACCCCCAACCCCTTCCAGCTGACAGCCTTGTTCACCCTTCCCTGACCCAAGCTCCTCTGAGGCGGCGCTTTTACAAGCTGCAGGCTCCACCCACCCAGGGCTGATTATCCGGAGCGCCTGCAGCTGCTTCCGGTCAGGGCAATCAAAGCCTTCCTTGTACTTCTGAGCGCGCTCTAATCTATGGCCTCTGCTCGTGCTCAAGGCAAGTCAGGGACTTTAAAGGGCCACACACCCTCCATTTATAATGATTTAACTGGCAGCCCAGTGAGCTTGTAGGGCACATGATAAAGTCAGACACAGATCACAGGTCTGCATGGACTCATTTCCAGCTCCTCTGTAACTTCAAGTCTCTACTGATCTCTGCTATCTGGAACTCTTCATGCTGTTAACTGCACCTCTCATAACCCCTAGCTCCATGACATGAATAATTGTGGGCCCTGCAAAGCTTTGCATGAAATCTAGTATAGCGCTTCTTAACCTGGTCTTCAGGGACCGCCTGCCCAGTGTGATTTCCAGGCTAGCCCTAATGAATATGCATGAAAAATATGCATTACCAGAGGTCATACATGCAACCATCTCATGCATATCCATTAGGGGTATCCTGAAATCAAGACTGGCCAGGCAGTCCCTTAGGTGGTTTAGTGTTTGAGAACCACTGATCTAATACACAAGGAGTAGGCAACTCCAGTTTTCAAGTGCTACATGCTGGTGGAGTTTTCAGGAGATCTACACTGAATATTGGTGAGATGTAATTTGCAAGCAGTCTCCATTGCATGCATATGCATTGTACTCATATTCATTGTGGATATCCTGAAAACCTGACTGATTTGTGGAACTGGCACCACCTGCAACGTTACAGTTCTCCCCTTACCCAGGTCAAGCAGAAGAGGCTGATCCAGGCCTGGTTTTCCTCCACTGCATGCTGAGTCTTGCAGGTCCTACTTTTAATAGGGACAGCAGAACTGTAATGCCAGGCATGCAATGGAAGGAAAAGCAGGACTGGATCTGCCTCTTTGCAGTAATGCTGCAACCTCAGGTGACAATGGGGCAGGAAGCTATGCAGGGTCAATTCCTGCCAGCTTCATTATTATTGGTTCCTGGCCCTGCCCCTCTCTTCTTTGTTCATGTGGGGATTTCCCAAGCAAAACTAACCACAGCACAGATCTGAGTGTAATGTGACATTTTCTAAAAGATGGCATCCAACACTTGTGATCAGAGCAGGAAGTTAGGAGTCACACTGGGCTCAGATAGGAAGGGGGAATGGGAAGAGAGAGAGAGAGAGGAAGGTGAAACATGAGCAGCTGAAGGGCCAGCAATGGGAGAGGAGATGGAGGAGTGGGACATGGGGAAGAAAATGGGGGTGAAAATTTAGGTTTGCTAGAGAGGTAATAGATGAGACAAAAGGCATGGAGAACAAAGGGGGAAGCCGACAAAAGGCATGGAGAACAAAGGGGAAAGCCGACAGTCGCTCAGCAGCGCATGGTTCGGAGAGAGGTATCTTTAAAGGATACTAATGATGCATTAGAATTAGGCATCCCGACAGTGAGGTTCCAATAATTAGAAAAGTAGTCCAAGTGCCTGTAACTAAAAACTCACCTGACCTAAAATATTCTGACTTATCCCTATCAATTAAAAAGCAGAATAAAAATACAAACAAAAAACAAACTTTGAAATGTTTGTATGCTAATGCCAGAAGTCTAAGAAGTAAGATGGGAGAATTAGAATGTATAGCAGTAAATGATGACAAACACTTAATTGGCATCTCAGAGACATGGTGGAAAGAGGATAACCAATGGGACAGTGCTCTACCGGGGTACAAATTATATCGCAATGACAGAGAGGAGCAGTCGGGAGGCGGTGTGGCGCTTTATGTCTGGGATGGCATAGAGTCCAACAGGATAAACATCCTGCATGAGACTAAATACAAAATTGAATCTTTATGGGTAGAAATCCCTTGTGTGTCAGGGAAGACTACAGTGATAGAGGTATACTACCGTCCACCTGGTCAAGATGGTGAGATGGACAGTGAAATGCTAAGAGAAATTAGGGAAGCTAACCAAATTGGTAGTGCAGTAATAATGGGAGACTTCAATTACCCCAATATAGACTGGGTAAATGTATCATCAGGTCACGCTAGAGAGATAACGTTCCTGGATGGAATAAATGATAGCTTTATGGAGCAACTGGTTCAGGAACCGACGAGAGAGGGAGCAATATTAGATCTAATTCTCAGTGGAGCACAGGACTTGGTGAGAGAGGTAACGGTGGTGGGACCGCTTGGCAATAGTGATCATAATATGATCAAATTTGATTTAATGACTGGAAAAGGAACAGTGTGCAAATCCAAGGCTCTCGTGCTAAACTTTCAAAAGGGAACTTTGATAAAATGAGAAAAATTTTTAGAAAAAAACTGAAAAGAGCAGCTACAAAAGTAAAAAATGTCCAAGAGGCTTGGTCATTGTTAAAAAATACCATTCTAGAAGCACAGTCCAGATGTATTCCACACATTAAGAAAGGTGGAAAGAAGGCAAAACGATTACCGGCATGGTTAAAAGGGGAGGTGAAAGAAGCTATTTTAGCCAAAAGATCTCCATTCAAAAATTGGAAGAAGGATCCAACAGAAGAAAATAGGATAAAGCATAAACATTGGCAAGTTAAATGTAAGACATTGATAAGACAGGCTAAGAGAGAATTTGAAAAGAAGTTGGCTGTAGAGGCAAAAACTCACAGTAAAAACTTTTTTAAATATATCCGAAGCAGAAAGCCTGTGAGGGAGTCAGTTGGACCGTTAGATGATCGAAGGGTTAAAGGGGCACTTAGAGAAGATAAGGCCATCGCGGAAAGATTAAATGATTTCTTTGCTTCGGTGTTTACTGAAGAGGATGTTGGGGAGGTACCCGTAATGGAGAAGGTTTCCATGGGTAATGATTCAGATGGACTGAATCAAATCACGGTGAACCTAGAAGATGTGGTAGGCCTGATTGACAAACTGAAGAGTAGTAAATCACCTGGACCGGATGGTATACACCCCAGAGTTCTGAAGGAACTAAAAAATGAAATTTCAGACCTATTAGTCAAAATTTGTAACCTATCATTAAAATCATCCATTGTACCTGAAGACTGGAGGATAGCAAATGTAACCCCAATATTTAAAAAGGGCTCCAGGGGCGGTCCGGGAAACTACAGACCGGTTAGCCTGACTTCAGTGCCAGGAAAAATAGTGGAAAGTGTTCTAAACATCAAAATCACAGAACATATAGAAAGACATGGTTTAATGGAACAAAGTCAGCATGGCTTTACCCAGGGCAAGTCTTGCCTCACAAATCTGCTTCACCTTTTTGAAGGAGTTAATAAACATGTGGATAAAGGTGAACCGGTAGATATAGTATACTTGGATTTTCAGAAGGCGTTTGACAAAGTTCCTCATGAGAGGCTTCTAGGAAAAGTAAAAAGTCATGGGATAGGTGGCGATGTCCTTTCGTGGATTGCAAACTGGCTAAAAGACAGGAAACAGAGAGTAGGATTAAATGGGCAATTTTCTCAGTGGAAGGGAGTGGACAGTGGCGTGCCTCAGGGATCTGTATTGGGACCCTTACTGTTCAATATATTTATAAATGATCTGGAAAGAAATACGACGAGTGAGATAATCAAATTTGCAGATGACACAAAATTGTTCAGAGTAGTTAAATCACAAGCAGATTGTGATAAATTGCAGGAAGACCTTGTGAGACTGGAAAATTGGGCATCCAAATGGCAGATGAAATTTAATGTGGATAAGTGCAAGGTGATGCATATAGGGAAAAATAACCCATGCTATAATTACACAATGTTGGGTTCCATATTAGGTGCTACAACCCAAGAAAGAGATCTAGGTGTCATAGTGGATAACACATTGAAATCGTTGGTGCAGTGTGCTGCGGCAGTCAAAAAAGCAAACAGAATGTTGGGAATTATTAGAAAGGGAATGGTGAATAAAATGGAAAATGTCATAATGCCTCTGTATCGCTCCATGGTGAGACCGCACCTTGAATACTGTGTACAATTCTGGTCGCCGCATCTCAAAAAAGATATAATTGCGATGGAGAAGGTACAGAGAAGGGCTACCAAAATGATAAAGGGAATGGAACAACTCCCCTATGAGGAAAGACTAAAGAGGTTAGGACTTTTCAGCTTGGAGAAGAGACGACTGAGGGGGGATATGATAGAGGTGTTTAAAATCATGAGAGATCTAGAACGGGTAGATGTGAATCGGTTATTTACTCTTTCGGATAATAGAAAGACTAGGGGGCACTCCATGAAGTTAGCATGGGGCACATTTAAAACTAATTGGAGAAAGTTCTTTTTTACTCAACGCACAATTAAACTCTGGAATTTGTTGCCAGAGAATGTGGTTCGTGCAGTTAGTATAGCTGTGTTTAAAAAAGGATTGGATAAGTTCTTGGAGGAGAAGTCCATTACCTGCTATTAAGTTCACTTAGAGAATAGCTACTGCCATTAGCAATGGTTACATGGAATAGACTTAGTTTTTGGGTACTTGCCAGGTTCTTATGGCCTGGATTGGCCACTGTTGGAAACAGGATGCTGGGCTTGATGGACCCTTGGTCTGACCCAGTATGGCATTTTCTTATGTTCTTATGTTCTTATGAGATGTGAAAAAGGCAAGAGAGTTAGTGACAAATGGAAGAAAAAAAATGAGAAGAGAAAGGAGGCAGAGATAAGTGAGGTCAGAGAAAGAAAAGACACTTGAGCAAGAAATGACGTGGCAGGAAAAGACAGAAAACCAGGAACAGAAATGAGAAGCTGAAAAAAGATGAGACTGTGATAAAAGAGGGGGGAGGGGCCTCAGAAAGTGTAAGAAGTAAAATAAAATTGTACAGCCCCTGTGCAATAAGATGAGGTGATTGGAATATTCCAGAGGACCCTGTTTGGTGAGTAGTACTGAGGAGCCATGTGTGAAGCAGCACTGGGATCTGTGTGTGCCATGAGTCCTAAAAGAACAGTTTATGGCGCCCCTTCATGCAGAGACTTTGTAAACTCATCAGGATCCCCTATAAGTGATAAGTGTTGCGGTCCCGACCGCTCGGGGCCTCTTACCTTCCCGAGGACCGCGGAGGGGGACGCCCTGCTTCCAGACTACGGCTCCTGTGTTTCCCCGTGAGGACTCCCCGCGCGCCTCTGGCCTCGCTCCACTCAAGCCCGGGCTCCCTTGCCTCCTTCCTGTCCACCGAGAGGGACGCCATGGCCCGCTCGGGCCCAGCCACATGGCTCCGGCCTTGCCTCACGAAAACGCCGCCGAAGCCTCTCCAGACTCTGCCCACCTCGATGGCCTGGCGCGCGAGGGCTGGGTACTTCAGCCCCGGTACCCGGAAGTGCTGCTCCGCCCCCGAGGTGAGGTCACTCATCGGCAAGAGTATATAAGCAGACGCCAGACTTCCTCACTTTGCCTTGCAACGAGGTTCACACAGTTCCTCTGTGCCTTGAGTTGCTGCTTGTACTCCAGTCTCGCTCCTGATCCCTGGTTCTCGACTCCGGCTTGTTCCCGACGCTCCTGCTTGCTGCCTGCCTCGACCTCGGTTCGCCTACCGACTTTGGACTCCAGTTCTGCTGCGGACTCTTGGCTTTTGACTCCAGCTTGTTCCCGACGCTCCTGGTTTCTACCTGCTTCGACCCCGGTCTGTCTTCTGACCTTGGACTCCTGTCTTGCTGCTGACCCCTGGGGTTCGACCTCGGATTGCTCCTGATTTTCCTGCTGGCCTTCGGCCCCCCACCCTGGCCCTGCTTGGACCTTGACCGCCAGGCTCGGCACAGCCACCTATCTCTGTTGCCAGCCAGGGCCCGACTCTCCATCCGGCCTCTTACCCTTCCCAGGGATTATCATAGACTCTGAACTCCTCTTGCTGGTTCTCCTTTGCTCTTGTTCCAGTTTATTCCAGCTACCTCCCAACGTCTCTCGCCCGAGTCCCCGCGGTCGGTCCCTACGGGCGCCTCCCGGGGGGTACCGCACCGCGCGGGCGAAGACTTCTGCTATTCCGCACCAACTCCGCCTACCGGCCTTCCTTATACCAACCCAAGGGTCCACGACTCCGCCTGAGCGTAACAATAAGAGACCTCTAGTGTGGGATTTGAATGGAAAGATTAGGAAGTTCCACGGAGAAACAAAAGGTAAAGGGTGAATAATAATAATAACAACATCTCACCAAGCGAGCTCCTGAACCAGCAGGGTAAACTCCAGCTCTGCATCACACTCCAAGGCTGGCCTGGCTCGCTTCCTGCCTCTAGGAGGTCAGTCTAAGAAAACTGTCATAACTGCCTTGTTTCCCAGCCATCTCGGATGTCTGCTTCTGCTGAATGTGCAGGGCCGGTGCTTCTATTAGACAAACTAGGTAGTCGCCTTGAGTGCCAAGATTTTTGGGGTGGCAAAATCCTGCCAGTGTAAGGTCTAGAATGGTAGATCTACCAGAACCAATACTGCCAAAGAGGGAGCGCTGTCCTGGAACCACTGCTTTGGGTAGGAGGGAGGGCTGTCCTGGAACCACTGCTTTGGGTAGGAGGGAGCGCTGTCCTGGAACCACTGCTTTGGGTAGGAGGGAGCGCTGTCCTGGAACCACTGCTTTGGATAGGAGGGAGGGCTGATCTGGAACCACTGCTTTGGGTAGGAGGGAGGGCTGTGCTGGAGCCACTGCTTTGGGTAGGAGGGAGCGCTGTCCTGGAACCACTGCTTTGGGTAGAAGGGAGGGCTGTGCTGGAGCCACTGCTTTGGGTAGGAGGGAGCACTGTCCTGGAACCACTGCTTTGGGTAGAAGGGAGGGCTGTGCTGGAGCCACTGCTTTGGGTAGGAGGGAGCGCTGTCCTGGAACCACTGCTTTGGGTAGAAGGGAGGGCTGTGCTGGAGCCACTGCTTTGGATAGGAGGGAGGGCTGATCTGGAACCACTGCTTTGGGTAGAAGGGAGGGCTGTGCTGGAGCCACTGCGTTGGGTAGGAGGGAGGGCTGTCCTGGAACCACTGCTTTGGGTAGAAGGGAGGGCTGTCCTGGAACCACTGCTTTAGGTAGGAGGGAGCGCTGTCCTGGAACCACTGCTTTGGGTAGAAGGGAGGGCTGTGCTGGAGCCACTGCTTTGGATAGGAGGGAGGGCTGATCTGGAACCACTGCTTTGGGTAGGAGGGAGCGCTGTCCTGGAACCACTGCTTTGGGTAGAAGGGAGGGCTGTGCTGGAGCCACTGCTTTGGGTAGGAGGGAGCGCTGTCCAGGAACCACTGCTTTGGGTAGGAGGGAGGGCTGTCCTGGAACCACTGCTTTAGGTAGGAGGGAGGGCTGTCCTGGAACCACTGCTTTAGGTAGGAGGGAGCGCTGTCCTGGAACCACTGCTTTGGGTAGAAGGGAGGGCTGTGCTGGAGCCACTGCTTTGGATAGGAGGGAGGGCTGATCTGGAACCACTGCTTTGGGTAGGAGGGAGCGCTGTCCTGGAACCACTGCTTTGGGTAGAAGGGAGGGCTGTGCTGGAGCCACTGCTTTGGGTAGGAGGGAGCGCTGTCCAGGAACCACTGCTTTGGGTAGGAGGGAGCGCTGTCCTGGAACCACTGCTTTGGATAGGAGGGAGGGCTGTCCTGGAACCACTGCTTTGGATAGGAGGGAGGGCTGATCTGGAAGCACCGCTTTGGGTAGGAGGGAGGGCTGTCCTGGAACCACTGCTTTGGATAGGAGGGAGCACTGTGCTGGAGCCACTGCTTTGGGTAGGAGGGAGCGCTGTCCTGGAACCACTGCTTTGGGTAGGAGGGAGCGCTGTCCTGGAACCACTGCTTTGGGTAGGAGGGAGCGCTGTCCTGGAACCACTGCTTTGGGTAGGAGGGAGGGCTGTCCTGGAGCCACTGCTTTGGGTAGGAGGGAGCGCTGTCCTGGAACCACTGCTTTGGGTAGAAGGGAGGGCTGTGCTGGAGCCACTGCTTTGGATAGGAGGGAGGGCTGATCTGGAACCACTGCTTTGGGTAGGAGGGAGGGCTGTGCTGGAGCCACTGCTTTGGATAGGAGGGAGGGCTGATCTGGAACCACTGCTTTGGGTAGGAGGGAGGGCTGTCCTGGAACCACTGCTTTGGGTAGGAGGGAGCGCTGTCCTGGAACCACTGCTTTGGGTAGAAGGGAGGGCTGTGCTGGAGCCACTGCTTTGGGTAGGAGGGAGCACTGTCCTGGAACCACTGCTTTGGGTAGAAGGGAGGGCTGTGCTGCAGCCACTGCGTTGGGTAGGAGGGAGCGCTGTCCTGGAACCACTGCTTTGGATAGGAGGGAGGGCTGTCCTGGAACCACTGCTTTGGGTAGGAGGGAGCGCTGTCCAGGAACCACTGCTTTGGGTAGGAGGGAGCGCTGTCCTGGAACCACTGCTTTGGATAGGAGGGAGGGCTGTCCTGGAACCACTGCTTTGGATAGGAGGGAGGGCTGATCTGGAAGCACCGCTTTGGGTAGGAGGGAGCGCTGTCCTGGAACCACTGCTTTGGGTAGAAGGGAGAGCTGTGCTGGAGCCACTGCTTTGGGTAGAAGGGAGCGCTGTCCTGGAACCACTGCTTTGGGTAGGAGGGAGGGCTGATCTGGAACCACTGCTTTGGGTAGAAGGGAGGGCTGTGCTGGAGCCACTGCATTGGGTAGGAGGGAGCGTTGTCCTGGAACCACTGCTTTGGGTAGAAGGGAGGGCTGTGCTGGAGCCACTGCTTTGGATAGGAGGGAGGGCTGATCTGGAACCACTGCTTTGGGTAGGAGGGAGGGCTGTCCTGGAACCACTGCTTTGGGTAGGAGGGAGGGCTGTGCTGGAGCCACTGCTTTGGATAGGAGGGAGGGCTGATCTGGAACCACTGCTTTGGGTAGAAGGGAGGGCTGTGCTGGAGCCACTGCGTTGGGTAGGAGGGAGCGCTGTCCTGGAACCACTGCTTTGGGTAGAAGGGAGGGCTGTGCTGGAGCCACTGCTTTGGATAGGAGGGAGGGCTGATCTGGAACCACTGCTTTGGGTAGGAGGGAGGGCTGTCCTGGAACCACTGCTTTGGGTAGGAGGGAGCGCTGTCCTGGAACCACTGCTTTGGGTAGAAGGGAGGGCTGTGCTGGAGCCACTGCGTTGGGTAGGAGGGAGCACTGTGCTGGAGCCACTGCTTTGGGTAGGAGGGAGCGCTGTCCTGGAACCACTGCTTTGGGTAGGAGGGAGCGCTGTCCTGGAACCACTGCTTTGGGTAGGAGGGAGGGCTGTGCTGGAGCCACTGCTTTGGGTAGGAGGGAGCGCTGTCCTGGAACCACTGCTTTGGGTAGAAGGGAGGGCTGTGCTGGAGCCACTGCGTTGGGTAGGAGGGAGCACTGTGCTGGAGCCACTGCTTTGGGTAGAAGGGAGGGCTGTGCTGGAGCCACTGCGTTGGGTAGGAGGGAGCACTGTGCTGGAGCCACTGCTTTGGGTAGAAGGGAGGGCTGTGCTGGAGCCACTGCGTTGGGTAGAAGGGAGGGCTGTGCTGGAACCACTGCTTTGGGTAGAAGGGAGGGCTGTGCTGGAGCCACTGCGTTGGGTAGGAGGGAGCACTGTGCTGGAGCCACTGCTTTGGGTAGGAGGGAGCGCTGTCCTGGAACCACTGCTTTGGGTAGGAGGGAGCGCTGTCCTGGAACCACTGCTTTGGGTAGGAGGGAGGGCTGTCCTGGAATCACTGCTTTGGGTAGGAGGGAGCGCTGTCCTGGAACCACTGCTTTGGGCAGGAGGGAGGGCTGTGCTGGAGCCACTGCTTTGGGCAGGAGGGAGGGCTGTGCTGGAGCTGGTGCCAATAGATAAGTTGAGGGGGTTAATAATCTAAGGTTTGCTTATGGCGCCAAATAGGTTTGCACCGGCCCTGTGAATGTGAGAAATATCTTTGCCATGCTGGGTACCGACAGGGAGTCAGGGCCCTCCTGCTGGAATACTTTAACTTTTCTGGGATGGCCAAATAATTTGAACCGGTCAGCTCATGGAGGAAGGGACTCAGCCCACTGTTGCAGTTACCCCATGAGGTGCCCGTGTGCCTGTATTTTATGCTGGCAGAAAGTGAGCCCTCATGGAGTAGCATTTCATTTGCTGCTGCTACAACTTTCTCAGAGAAGGAAATGGCCCTGCATTTATTGTGAAGTTTCAGCTGGGTCACACTTTGTAAATGTTCTCTCTTCTGTAAATAAAACCAGACCACCTGGGACTATCTGAAGCTGTTGCCTGCAATCAGTTATTCCAAGTCTGCCAGAGATGAAGAATGTTATTCAACCCCCGAGAAGTGAGGCCAGGGCTCCCCAATGAGGGTTTCACTGCCTGGCCCTCTATGTACAGCAGTTCTCAACTAGGGTGTCCTGACACACTGGTGTGGTACCAAAAAACTGACATAGACAACACATTTTCTGTAACAGCCACATGTGCCCGCTGGCTGAGGACAGCACAGAGCAGGGCACCTCAAATCTCCATTGCTGCTCCCTGCTACTGCCAGCTGAATCGGGAAATGTTGTGGGTTTGCCCTCTTCTCCCCCCTGGCAATCCCTGCCGGCACATCTGGCACCCATGATCACTGTGCCCCCCAGCCCAGGCTGGCAGTGCTGCCTCCTGCTCCCTCCCCCCCGTGCTTGTGATCAGCACTGCAGCCAGTCTGACCCAGAAACGCAGGGTCCTGCTCCCTCTCCTGTCACCATGATCTCCCCCACTGCTGACTGCAGGAGGAAGAGGAGATGGCCCAAGCCCCTCCCCCCCCCCCATCCCTTTTCCTCCTGCTGATGCCTCTGCTCATTGCACAGAGATGGTTAGTTTTAAAGGGGAACTGCTGGGAGGAGGGGTTGAAAGAGGAATAGAAGGCTGGGGAAGCAGTGAGATGCAGAGAGGGGGGGAATGGGTTGAGTGAGAGGAATCAGAGCGGGAGATGGAAAGCAGGTAGGTAGGTGAAAGGCATAAAAGGGCTGGAGGGGGGTGAGAGGGGGAGGAGGTGTGAAATGTAGCTATGCGTGGATAGAGAAGCAGAGAAGAGAGACAGTGAGAAAAAACTTGAACGATCAATGTCAGACAGATGTAGGGAAGGAATGGAAGAGACATGGATTTTAGATTTAATTACTTACTTTTCTAAATCCAAGCTACAAGGGGCTCAACTCTAAGGGCTTTGTTTATGATGCATTTTTCCCATGGACATAGAATGTGAAAAAAGCCTTAATAAATCAGGCCCCTAAGTTTGTATCAGAGGGTTAAGAGACTCACCTAACATCATAAGGAGCATCTGCAGAGAAGTGGGATTTAAACCCTGATTTTCCTAGTTCATGGCTCTCTACTCTAACCACTAGGCTAAGCCTCCCCTCTATGAAAACCCTTGGAAAATGAATTAGAAGAAGACCAGCGAAAGGAAATTGGAGAGACCCAGACCCAGGCCTGGTGCCACCAGGTATGCAAACCGTGCAATTGCACAGGGCGGCACATCCGGTGGGCTGGTGTCGGGAGCAGGGAGAAGCCTGTGCTGCTGCCAGTGGACCCGAATCCCACCGGTCTCGTTCCGGGCGGTCTCCGGCTGTGGGGAGAAAGGGAAAATACCTTCACCGCCGCGCTCAAAGTTGCACCTACTGCCTCTCAGCCTCACCAGTTGCCGGGGGCTAAGTCCACACCGAGGGTTGGCTGCCGGACCTAGGCCAACCTCCGAGGGATCACGGAAATCACCTCGGGAGTTCTCAACTGGGGGAGGGACCCAATGGGTGTCACCGCAGGAGAGCGGGGCTCATCTGTAGAGGTAAGATTTCTTCTTGTTTTGGGTTTCTTTGGTAAATTTCTCTAATGCTGTGCATAGAGAGTGTTTACTGAAGAGGATGTTGGGGAAGTACCCGTACTGGAGAAGGTTTTCATGGGTAATGATTCAGATGGAATCAAATCACGGTGAACCTAGAAGATGTGGCAGGCCTGATTGACAAACTGAAGAGTAGTAAATCACCTGGACCAGATGGTATACACCCCAGAGTTCTGAAGGAACTAAAAAATGAAATTTCAGACCTATTAGTAAAAATTTGTAACCTATGATTAAAATCATCCATTGTACCTGAAGACTGGAGGATAGCAAATGTAACCCCAATATTTAAAAAGGGCTCCAGGGGCGATCCGGGAAACTACAGACCGGTTAGCCTGACTTCAGTGCCAGGAAAAATAGTGGAAAGTGTTCTAAACATCAAAATCACAGCACATATAGAAAGACATGGTTTAATGGGACAAAGTCAGCAAGGCTTTACCCAGGGCAAGTCTTGTCTCACAAATCTGCTTCACTTTTTTGAAGGAGTTAATAAACATGTGGATAAAGGTGAACCGGTAGATATAGTATACTTGGATTTTCAGAAGGTGTTTGACAAAGTTCCTCATGAGAGGCTTCTAGGAAAAGTAAAAAGTCATGGGATAGGTGGTGATGTCCTTTCGTGGATTGCAAACTGGCTAAAAGACAGAAAACAGAGAGTAGGATTAAATGGGCAATTTTCTCAGTGGAAGGGAGTGGGCAGTGGTGTGCCTCAGGGATCTGTATTGGGACCCTTACTTTTCAATATATTTATAAATGATCTGGAAAGAAATACGACGAGTGAGATAATCAAATTTGCAGATGACACAAAATTGTTCAGAGTAGTTAAATCACAAGCAGATTGTGATAAATTGCAGGAAGACCTTGTGAGACTGGAAAATTGGGCATCCAAATGGCAGATGAAATTTAATGTGGATAAGTGCAAGGTGATGCATATAGGGAAAAACAACCCATGCTATAATTACACGATGTTGGGTTCCATATTAGGTGCTACAACCCAAGAAAGAGATCTAGGTGTCATAGTGGATAACACATTGAAATCGTCGGTTCAGTGTGCTGCGGCAGTCAAAAAAGCAAACAGAATGTTGGGAATTATTAGAAAGGGAATGGTGAATAAAACAGAAAATGTCATAATGCCTCCGTATCGCTCCATGGTGAGACCGCACCTTGAATACTGTGTACAATTCTGGTCGCCGCATCTCAAAAAAGATATAATTGCAATGGAGAAGGTACAGAGAAGGGCTACCAAAATGATAAGGGGAATGGAACAACTCCCCTATGAGGAAAGACTAAAGAGGTTAGGACTTTTCAGCTTGGAGAAGAGACGACTGAGGGGGGATATGATAGAGGTGTTTAAAATCATGAGAGGTCTAGAACGGGTAGATGTGAATCGGTTATTTACTCTTTCGGATAGTAGAAGGACTAGGGGACACTCCATGAAGTTAGCATGGGGCACATTTAAAACTAATCGGAGAAAGTTCTTTTTTACTCAACGCACAATTAAACTCTGGAATTTGTTGCCAGAGGATGTGGTTAGTGCAGTTAGTGTAGCTGTGTTTAAAAAAGGATTGGATAAGTTCTTGGAGGAGAAGTCCATTACCTGCTATTAAGTTCACTTAGAGAATAGCCACTGCCATTAGCAATGGTTACATGGAATAGACTTAGTTTTTGGGTACTTGCCAGGTTCTTATGGCCTGGATTGGCCACCGTTGGAAACAGGATGCTGGGCTTGATGGACCCTTGGTCTGACCCAGCATGGCATTTTCTTATAGTCTTATGTTCTTAGAGTCCCGAACTGCTATGGAGACGGAAAATACTGGAGAACTGCACTTCCTGCAAGGGTATATGTACTAGGGGCTAACATCAGATTGAAATCTGATCCGTCTCCAACTACTATACCCATTGGTCCTGAGTCCATCTGCTACATGCTAGGAAATTGTAAGTTTTATTATTTGAAAAGGCTTATTTCGAGGAAGGGTGGTAGGTCGAGGGGGTGGATTGTAAATTTGATTTTTTTAAGGCCAAGAATAGCAGACCACCTCCTTTATTATGGTCCTTTATTCTGCATCAGGTAAGGGTCAGTCTGTGCTCTGTGCATGACAGAGGTGAGGGATTCTGCTAACTAGCAGGAAGATTCTTTCCAGTGGAAAGTGTATTGTGTTTTATATTTGCAATGTTGTCTTTCCATAAGTAGGGTTGTTGTTTTGAGTTCTGGGTGTTTGTGCTCTAATGGGATGGCAGGTTTGTTATTATAATTTCCGAGTGTCTTTTTCAGGCTTTCCTGTGACTTCACAAAGTGTCTGGCAGTGGTAGGATTTTGAGCTGCTGTTGCTCAGGTGATATCCAACTTGAATATATATTTCTTTTATAGTGAACTGAAAGGGGAGACGTCCTAATTCTGCTCTGTATTGACTCCAGAATAGTCAAAACATTATGATGCTGACAGTGAGGTACGTGAGAGTTTGTCTACCGTTCAACTTCGTGTTGAAAAACTGTGTGCAGTACCTCAATCCCAGACTTCTCCCTGCCAACATAAGCAAAGATTAAAACTTCTGTGAACACATTACCCCCAGCATCAATTACACTTTTATTTTTGTAAAAATTGTTTTATTGAAATTTAAGGGTCAAATTTTTCACAGGAAATAAAATCTAACTCAAGAAAAAAGAGTCATTGGAAAAAAAAATTGCTCAGAAACACAGGAAGCTTGTAAAATGAAGATGTAACTTTGCTTGTGATAGTTGAAGACTGTTTAAAAAAAAAAAAAAAAATTAGTACAGTGGCTTCCAAAGAAAGCCAAATACCAATAATTCACAGAAACCAGAGAAAAGTTGACTAAAAATATTTTTGCTGCCATTATTTGATTTAATCAAGTGTGACCCTGTCATCCCAGGGCAATGAAAGAGCTCCCGTGCCTGTCAGGGTGCCGAGGAGAGAGATGTTAACAGTAATTCACTGTTCTGTGAACCTGAAATAACCAGGACACAATGAGAGGCCCTACCACCTTTCCCTGCAATCTTGCCCCTCTGCAGGGTAATCCCATCCTGCTAAAGGTAGAGCGGAGCGGCTAGAACACAAACAAGAGAAAATGGCGGGCGTGTGTATGTGTATCTCCATGAAGAACCAGACCCTAAAATAAATACAACACACTTTTATTTCACTCTGCCTAGTGCAAGAAGAATGAAATGGCTTAACAGAGAGAAGAATGAACTTGAAATAACAGATAAAGGATTTTTTTTTTGCTTTTAGCTTCTCATTTAGTACGTTACAGCAATGCTCTTAACACTATTTTCCTTTTTTTTTATTTACAGGTAACAATTCAGTCTCTGACCTAAATAGCAGGTAAGAAATCAACCTTCCAAACACTTTGAGCCCAGATCCATGGAGCTTTACACATCTATCAACTTTATTTCTTGTCTTCCAGGAACCTCAAAATATGGTGCACAGGATCAGATAAATATTACACAAGAAAACCTTTTCAAACCTTAGCAGAATTTTACCATCCATAAGTTTTGATTCTTTTCGTTATGTTTTCAGATGCATCAACACAGGATTCTCAAATAGGTTAAGGGTGTGCTAGTGTCTTAATGTTCTTAATCTAAACCAGAGCTCTGCATTTGAGTTTAACCAGTTAAGTACTAAAATGTGTAACACAATACGGCAAGTTCACAGTTTTCAGTAGTCCTCTATGAGGTGCTGGAGCAGTTGTGGCTGGGCTGCTCCATCATGGTAGCTGTTTGGCTGCTTGACTCTTGCTGCTGAGAAATCAGTGGCGTGACCTGTCTCCCTGTCCTCAAACAAAATCAGCAAAAGAAAGCCGACTACCCTCTTGACTCTTTCTTCTGACAAACTAAATAGAGTGTGACCTCAATCTGAACATGATACTTTTGTGAAACTGTATTCTAGCTAAGAAACAAAAATAATGTATTTGCCCTATTTCTAGTTTGAATTTTCCCACTAAAATATGGATTATACTCAGAGGCGCAGTTTCACAGACTCTCTCAGCCACAGGTCAACATTTAGAATTGTATTTTTGCCAGCCTTAATTCAGTTTTACAGCAAAGTCCTTTTGCTATAGATTCAGAGCATCAAGCTTTCTGCCAGTCTTCCTCTCATAGGTGGCAGTATAATAATAATAATAATCTATGTTCAGATTCACAGTCAATTGCTTACTGAACAATGTCTTTTATTGCTCAAGTCTCTACCCATTTCCTAACTTGTGCTCCACTTAAAAAAGTGCAGCATGAATACAATTTACAATCTAACACACAGTAAATTCATTCTTCTTACATTATCAGATAATAAGACTTAGGTTACTGCCGGTTTCCAAACAAATAATTTTCTTCAGCTCTTTCGCAGGGAAACCCAAAGCAGGTTTTCTTCTGAAATTCCCCCCCCACTTCCAGTGCTCTTATCAGAAGCTGAATGACTCTAAAACCCATTCACATCATTTTTTTTCCTCCTGCTTTGTCCACATCCTTTGTTGTTTTGTTTTTTTTCATGCTGTTTTGGATCCTGTCCTCCCCTGCAATGACAACCTGGGGAAGGGGTAAATAGTTAGTAGCCCTATGCTACACACTTTTTATACCATTTTCCCAACAAAGCCATCCAAAGCAATGTACAAGCAAAAAAGGAAAATTAGTTTCTTACCTGATAATTTTCGTTCCTGTAGTACCAAGGATCAGTCCAGGACACCTGGGTTGTGACTCCGCACCAGTAGATGGAGACAGACTAAAACTTGTGGGCGGAGCCATATATGCCCCTGTGCCAGTCACAGCCCCTCAGTCATACGTAATGTCAAAGTAGAAACACAACCAGAGAACTAAAACCAAAAACAACTATAAACCGCTAATAGAACGGGGAAAGAAACATCCCTTCTGGAAACGGACCCTCCAACCGAGAGAGCGAAACAAGCGGACAAGATTAACCCAGAACAGTGAGCGGACTCTCCGTTACTTCAGCGCAGCACTGCGGGCGGGATCCTGGACTGATCCTTGGTACTACAGGAACGAAAATTATCAGGTAAGAAACTAATTTTCCTTTCCCTGTACGTACCAGGATCAGTCCAGGACACCTGGGATGTACCAGAGCCAACTTACCGAGGGTGGGAAGCAGAGAGTCCCGCTCGGAGTACCATCTCTCCAAATCCCCGGAATCGGTAGCCCGGACATCCAACCGGTAATGCCGGATAAAGGTATGCCACGACTTCCAGGTAGCCGCCCTGCAAATCTCTTGATGCGACACCTGAGAAGCCTCCGCCCAAGACGCAGCTTGAGAGCGAGTCGAGCGAGCCCGAAGACCCACGGGAAGTGGTTTTCCCCGCACCAAGTACGCCGAACCAACGGCCTCCTTGAGCCAACGGACAATCGTCGTGCGGGACGCTGCAGCTCCTGTCTTTGGACCAGAGAACCAAACAAACAGATGATCTGTGACCCGAAATGGATAAGTGACCTCCAGACCGCGAAGGAGGGATCTCCGCACGTCAAGCGTCCGCAATTCCCTCGCTTCTGGATCAGAGGGCTCCCCGACCGCGAAAGCGGGCAGCTCAACAGATTGATTTACATGGAAGGCCGACACCACTTTCGACAGGAAGGAAGGAACCGTCCGCAAAGAAACACCGGAATCGGAAATGCGCAAGAAGGGTTCCCTACAGGACAAGGCCTGTAACTCCGAAACACGCCGTGCCGAAGCGACCGCCACCAAGAACACCGTCTTCAACGTGAGGTCCTTAATAGTTACGTGTTTCAAAGGTTCACCCCAATTGAGGTTCCGAGCCGGACAGGGGAGACACAATGGAGGACGAAGGTGCTTAGCTCCCCGAAGTAAACGGGAGATAACCGGGTGAAGAGCCAGGGACGTACCACGGATCTCACCTTGCAAACAACCGATCGCCGCCACTTGGACCCATAGAGAACTGCAAGCCAGACCTTTGGCTAGACCTGTCTGGAGGAATGCCAGAATGTCGGAGACAGAAGCCGTAGTGGGGCCCACCCCACGTTGCACGCACCATTCCTCAAAAACTACCCAGACACGGACATAAGCCAGGGACGTCGACTGTTTCCTGGAACGTAGCAACGTGGCTACCACCGCATCTGAGTAACCTTTTCTCTTCAGCCGATTCCTCTCAAAAGCCATGCTGCGAGACAGAAGTGATCCGCATCCTCCAAACAGACGGGGCCCTGATGGAGTAGACCCGCCATTCCCTGGCGCTGAAGGGGTGCCGCTACTGTGAGCTGCGAACCACGGCCGGCGTGGCCACTCCGGTGCCACCAGGATCACGTTGGCTGGGTGCAACTCAATGCGCCGCCGAATCTTGCCGATCATCGGCCACGGGGGAAACACGTACAGCAGAACATCCGTCGGCCAGGGAAGCACCAGCGCATCGATGCCTTCTGCCCCCCTTTCTCGAAGCCGACTGAAAAATCACGGAGCCTTCGCGTTGTGCCACGTGGCTATCAGATCCATGTGGGGCACTCCCTACGTTTCGCAAATGAGAAGAAAGCTTCGTCCGCCCGCTCCCATTCTCCAGAATCCAGGCGATGCCGGCTGAGAAAATCCGCCTGAACGTTGTCGACTCCTGCAATGTGAGAGGCTGCTGTGTCGCCGAGATGTAGCTCTGACCAGACCATTAAGCGCCGAGCTTCCTCCGCCATCTGTGGGCTCCTTGTCCCGCCTCGGCAGTTGATGTAGGCCATGGTGGTCGCGTTGTCCGACAACACTCGGACTGCTTCTCCCCGCACTACCGGTAGGGAGGCTTGCAGAGCCAGACGGACCGCTCTGGTCTCTAGTCTGTTGATAGACCACTGGGCTTGCGACACTGACCATAGGCCTTGGACCGAGCTCCCTAGGCAGACCGCTCCCCAACCGGAGAGGCTGGCATCCATGGTCACCACCGTCCAATTGGGCACCAGAAGAGACACTCCAGAGGACAGATGACTGGAATCCAGCCACCAGAGCAGGCTGGACCTCGCGTGTCCCCCTAGTGGAAGCGGTAAGCGGAACTCCTCGGAAACCGGCGCCCAGCGAGATAGTAAGGACGACTGTAATGGTCGCAGATGAGCGAACGCCCAGGGAACCAGCGCGAGTGTGGAAGCCATAGAGCCCAGGACCGTAAGGCAGTCGCAGACCCGCGGCCGGCTGAGAGACAAGAAGCGCCTTACTTGAGCTGGCAGCTCGTATCTCCGTTCGTGTGACAGGAACACCTAGCCTTGCGACGTGTCGGCAACGGCTCCCAGATATTCCAAGGTCTGCGAGGGTGTCCGATGACTCTTGTTGAAGTTGACCACCCATCCTAGGGACTGCCAAGGTGTAGGCCCCTGGCCAACTGACAACTGACATTGATCCTCGGGCTTCGCCCGAATCCACCAATCGTCCAGGTAAGGATGTACCAGGAGACCTTACTGGCGCAGCCGCGCCGCCACCGCGACCATCACCTTCGTGAACGTACGGGGGCCGTCGCGAGACCAACCGGGAGCGCTTGAAACTGGCAATGCCGTCCTAGAACGCAGAACCTGACGAAGTGCAGGAACGACAGCTGAATGCCTATGCGAAGATACGCCTCCGCGAGAGCTAGGGAGGTCAGAAAACTCGCCGGGCTGCCCCGCAGCAATTACCGACCGAATCGACTCCATGTTGAAGTGAGAAACGCAAAGGCATCTGTGCACTCCACCGAGATCCAGAATAGATCTGGCCGTGCCGCCTTTCTTGGGGCGAGGAAGTAAATGGAGTAACGGCCCCTGCCGTGTGGTTGACCGGAACGGAGGAGGCAGCCGAGTCTGATCACGTGGAGGACCCACTGGTCTGACGTTACACCGGCCCATCTCTCGACAACTGAAATCCACCGCGCCCCGACGTTGGGAACGGCGTGCTGTGGCTGCGGTGAGAGAGCGAGAGGCCGACCCCCTTTCATTGTGAAGCTTAGGACCCCTGCGCACTCCGGGGCTCCCTCGTTTCCCCCGAAAGGACTGCTGCCGCCATGGCGGGGTCCTGGAGGAAGAAGTCCTATACGCCTGACCAGGAGACTTTGAGGACGTGACGTCCTGGGATCACGAAAGCGGGACCTGGCCGAAAACGAATCCCGCGCCCTGAATTTATCCTCGGGCCGTTGGAAAAACCCCGATTTCCCCTAGGGAAATCCTTCGATCTCCGGCAAGGGAGAGAGCTTACCCAAAGCGTTCGTGATCTAAAGGTGCAACGCCGGAGTATCCTATTCTCGAGAGGGCAGGGCTGACCCAGAGAGGTGAAAAGGAAGGAAGCCCAGCCGAGCCTACCCGCAGCGGGGTGGCGATGCCCAACCCCTCCAGGATGGCGGGAATCAGGGGCCATCTACTTCCTGATGAAGAGACGGATCAAGCTCAAGTGATCCCCTTCCGAAGCCTGTGTCTGCCTCGCCGCCCCCCTGCGGCGGCGCGCCATCCCCCTCAGCCCCCCTCGGAGGCGGGGAGGACGCCTTGGAAATCTCCGGACCCGACGAATCAGATGTAGACCTCTCCCCCAGCCCCCCTCGGAGGAGGGGAGGGCACCTAGGAAATACCGGATCCGACGAGTCAGAGGCAGGGTCCGTGCCCAAGCTAGGCGGTAGGGCCCCCAACGGGCGATCTGGCTATGAATCGCGCTGCCGCGATCCGCGGCCGAATACGCGTCCAGTCCAAACTGATTGGCCTCTCAGGCCCCCCAACCTGGCCAGAAGGTCGCTTGAGGGCTCTGCGGGCCGTAAAGGCCCTAAGCCAGGCCAAAAGAAAACCAGGGACAGAAAAGGCCCCATGCCAGGCCAAAGCAAACCAGGGGCAAAGAGCGTTTCTCCCCCAGCCCTCCCCCCCCACCGCCTCCGATGGTAAATAGACCGCGGAGTCGGCCGCTGGGGGGGGGAGGGGGGGGAACGGAACAAGGGAAATCCTGGGACCTGCCGCTTGGTGTCGCGCTCGACGCTGGCACCAAGATGGCCGACGTTCCCGCCAATTTCGCGCGAGAGGTCGGCGTTTTTTGTTTTTTTTTTAATCTTTTCCCGCGGCAGACAGGAACAGCTTGGGGAAGGCCGCCGGATGGTCCCCGACCGCAAACGCGAGAGGCTGCCGCCGAACAAGCACCCCCTGAAGACAGGCCGACGATCCTGTGCCCCCCCTTTTTGCCGCCTGATGAAACCGCGCTCGCTAGAGGCGCACGGCGCTGGAGTCGCAAGTCGAGCAGGCCGACCCAAGCGGCCTGCTCGGAAGCGTGCCGAAAAAGCAAAATTAAAAAGAGAGAAGGGAGAAAGAGGGAAACGCCGAAACGACCGCTGCAGCAGAGAACCCGGCGCGCTGAAAAGAAAACTGCACCGTTTTTTGTTTTTTTTTTGTTTTTTGTTTTTTAAACTGAGCTGTCCCTCGCAGCGGTACGGCGGTCTGGCCGGGGCGAGAGAACCGGGCCCCCGGTATCCCCCGGCTGGGCTGTAAGCGAACCCCGGATCCGCGACCCGTAGCCCAGCCAGTGCCCTACCAGGAGGAATGGTGCTCTACCAGGAGGAATGGTCCCTTCAGGACCTAGGAACCTCCTGGGAGCAAACGACCCAGCCCCGAGGCATGCCGGCGAAACGCAACGAAAAGAAGAGCCACGCGAATAAACAGGTAGGATTAAGGCGACCGACCTCCCCCCGCCATCAGCGCCCCCCCGGAGCCAACACGGAGCGGCGACGCGAAGGAACAGAGCCGGAAACAAAATCAACAACTTTCTTTTTTTTTTTTTTTTACAAAAAAACCTGTCACTATCCACCGTCCTGGAGCCCTAATCCAGCAGGGGTGAGTGAACCGGGCTCCCCGGTGTCACCCCAGACGCTGCTACTCGCGTAGCTGGGTCCTCGACCCTAGCAGCGGCCTCAACCGGGGGAGGGTAGTCCCCTCAGGACCTCTCAACCCCCCTGGGAGGCAGGGCGGACGGGACGTCAGTGACAATTTACAATGCAAAATGCAAAATTCCCAAAAGAAAACAACTATAGCCTAAACTGGCCTAAAACCAAGTAAAAGAACCAACCCTGACGGAGTACCAGAACCAGGGCAGGCAGGAGCTGTGACCGCACCTGCACCATCTACTGGAGACAGAGTAAGACTGAGGGGCTGTGACTGGCACAGGGGCATATATGGCTCCGCCCACAAGTTTTAGTCTGTCTCCATCTACTGGTGCGGAGTCACAACCCAGGTGTCCTGGACTGATCCTGGTACGTACAGGGAAATTAAATTTCACTGTAAACTACTTTAAATGACAGATTCTTTTCTAGATGTCATCCTTCTGACAACAGCATGCCACACCCACCTAGGGAACAGGAGACAGTCCTCAGCTCTATTTTACAGTTTTTTTTTTTTCCTATGTTGGCTATGATCCACCTTATGCACTGTCTTGTCCTGCAATTATCAATGTTTCATACTTAGGTGGATCTTCTGATGTATTGTTAAGTTGTGATTTCCAAAGATAGCTTCTGTAACATTCACAACATGCAATATGAATTATCTCAGGGCACTCTCTCAATGGGTTTGTTTTGCATATACCATGACACACATGAACCTCACTCATAAGCCAGGGTATTCTGAGAATAATATCAAGAGCTAGTGCTCCTCTTAATAGTCACATTGTGCCAAAGAAAGCCATCTGCTGTAGTTCATAGGGTGTCATATTTACAGGCAATATATCAAGGTGTGCTTATAAGTTTTTTTTTAATCAGGTCAGTGATGCCCAATATGACTGAGACTATTTCAGTATCTTTCGGCGATGTTTTCTCAGTCTCCAGTTGCATTGTTTGGTACTTAATAATCTCTGTGTCCATATCCAGTACAACAGAGCTGCTTGCTAGTAACATTTTTATTAAGCAATGCCATTCTTGTGTTTTTCTCTTTTTTAACATTGTCTGATTTTCTCGTATCAAGCATATCTCTTGCTATGGGAATATTGCATGCGAAATTCTTATGTGCTTCATATTGTATAAACCCGGTATGATTTCTGTCAGGAGTTTTACTCACACTCAGAACACATAAATGGTTTGTGACAGAGATGGTATCTCCCAAAGGGGTTGTTTTGTGCATACCATGAAAGAATGAACTTCACTCAGAAGCCAGGGCATGTTGGCTACGATTTCAAGCTCTCAAATTTACAGCTAGTGCTCATGTTAATATGTGCATTTTTCCAAAGAGACTCCTTCTGAAACATGTAGAGCATAATACATACAAGCAACATTGAAGAAATCCTTTATAATCAGGTGCCCTATACAATTTCTATAGTTTTCTGCCATAAGTTTTTGGTCTCCATTAGCACTTGATGATATTTACATAACAGTATAGGCATTTGCTACTGATGCTTCTAAGTAACATCACCCTGACTGAGCCCAAACCTGTCAGATTCTGGATGCTATGCAGGGTTAGCCCTTTGTGGGACCTGAATAGGGTAGACCAGAGGCTGTGGGCTATAACAGGCAAAAGCAAGCCACTGTAATATCCTGCCAAGAATGTCATAGTTGGACAGTAGGCCGTGATAAAACTCTACGAAACAAGAGTTCACCCCCACTACTGTACTCATGTTTAATTCCTGTGTCTGTGTGAATACTCTGATGTATTTGAAGATGCTTTTTCTAAAGAAAGTCTTTATCACACCCAGTGTACATAAATAGCTTTTGCTGCACAGTTTCTCAATGAAGATAGTTTCAAAAGATTTTGTACATGTAAATGGGCTTTTGAAAACTGCCACTTTAACACACATAACTTCTTTGAAAATTCACTTCCTCGAACTAATTTTCAAAAGGTTTTATGCATATAAATGGACTTTATGCACTTAATGGGCTTCTGAAAACAGCGATGATGTAAGCCACTTTTACAACTGAACTCCTTTCAAATTTCACTCCAATGTGTGCATCTTTTGGTGCATTTTGAAATCTAATTTCCACCTGAAGCATTCACCGCACTCTGAACAGAGAAATGGTTTTTCTGCTGTGTGGATCTTTTGGTGAGTTTGTAGATGTGTTTTCTGACCAAAGCTTTTATCACACTCAGTGCATGCAAATGGTTTCTCTCCTGTATGAATTCTCTGGTGTGTGGTTAGATGTGATTTATGACTGAATCTTTTTGCACACTCAGCACATGCAAATGGTTTCTCTCCTGTGTGAATCCTCAGATGAATTCTTAAATCTGATTTCCAGCGGAAGCTCTTACCACATTCCATGCATGCAAATGGTTTCTCTTCCATGTGCATCCTGTGATGTATTTTCAGCTGTGACTTCCAACTAAATATTTTATCACAAACAGTACATATAAATGGTTTCTCACCTAAGTGCATCCTCTTGTGTATTCTCAGTTCTGACTTCCAAATGAATATTTTATCACATTCGGTACATTTAAGTGGTTTATCTGATACATGGGTGCTTTCATGTTGTCTCAGATTTGATTTCTGACAGAAGGTTTTATCACACTTGGTACATGCAAAAGGCTTTTCTCCTGTGTGGGTCCTTTCATGTATTCTAAGATGCGCCTTAAGAGTGAAACACTTAGAACATACGTTACATAGATATGGTTTCTCTCCAGTGTGAATCCTATAGTGTATGCGCAGTTGTGATTTCTGAATAAAACTTTTATTGCACTCACTACATGCAAATGGCTTCACACGCAAGTGGCTCCTCAAATGGATTCTTAGATCTGATTTACGAGCATAGCATCTATTACACTTAGTGCAGGTGAATGGTTTCTCCCCAGTAGGTCTTACGTGGGGTGATTTAAAGGTTTCTCTTGTTTTGATGCTTGGTCCTTCCTCAGGAATTGTGTATATTATCTGTTCTTTTGGGCCGGGCTGGGATCCACAGGTCTCAGTCTTTTTATTTCTGTAAATTAAATGACTTTTGCTTCCATTTTCTACAAGATCTCCCTTTTCCTTCTCTAATGCAGGTTCTTCCTTGCAGGCTCTTAACACAGAGGAGCTGTGAAAACATGATTCTTCATCTTTTTCCGGAAATGTCTTGTACGGTTCCTGTTTTTCAGCACTTTCCGTATAAGGGCTCTTGGTTTCACTGCTAACTTCATTATCTCCTGGATAACAGAGAAAGTTGAAGCATCAGGCTGTACATTGATGGCAGAGACAAAGTCTTAGAATCACATCTACAAAAGCCTCATTATTGAATAGACAAGAGTGAGCTGGGCCCTGGTGTAACGTCACAACGCATATTTATAATTTTTCACCCGTAAATGAAGGCCATATAGAGATTCCAAATCAGCAATGCACTGACTCATTGTGCATAGCATAACATCATGCAGGGGAGGAAATAGGTGAGACCCAAGAGATTTAATAACATTCCATTTTGGGCCAGGCCTGTTGGTTCAGAGGCAAGTGCTGTGCTGTGCTGTGCACCACCAATCAGAAGAGCTAGGTTCAGTTTCCTTGCTAAGACTCTGCTCCCTGGGACAGCTGAAGACAGTGAGAGGCAGCAGTTACAGCCCCAGGGAGCCTCAGCCATCACGCACTGACGACACCTAACGACCAGACACAGAGTCGAACTTTGCAGGTTCTGGAAGGAACTACAGGTTGTGGTCGCTTGGCCAGGGATCATTGTGGCAATGGCTGAGCTAATCTGGGTAGGAGGGGGGGATAAAGGAAAAAAATCGCCAGGTAGTTATAAGTGAAGACTCGTGGCATCACAACCCAATAAAGGCCAATTCCCACTGAGCTAGAAGCCCAAAAGTAGAAGGTGGCCAGTACCAGGCCAAATAAAATGAACAAACACAGCCAGTTTTCTTTTATTTGTAAATAAAAGGGAAAAAGCAGCTTGAAAAGTTGGATAAAAACCGAGTCTTCTGCCATTTAAATATTGCTCTTCACATCTTATAGAGCATGTACAGAAGCACTGATTAAGATGATGTTAAAGCTGGAGCATTAAGTGAAGGTAGGAATTGGCTATTATCCTGGCCTTCAGTTGGATTAAGAGCTGAAAGAATACAGTGCGCTCCATCCATTCTTACATTCGATACATTATATAAAACCCATCTCATTTTCATAAACTTTCTGGCCAGGTATGAAATAAGATAACAGTTTAAGTAAGGAGGAGTCACCTTAGTCATTTAAATCTTTACCCAGTCACCCAAAGCTAAGACTATGCAGGTGAAGAATAAAAAGTCTGCAGGGACTTCTTATATGCAAATTTTATAGAGAAAGTTCCCTTTGAAAATGGACTCAAAGTACCTGCACAGAATGGCACCTGCCATTTCTACAAGTGCTTTTCCCGCTGTTGAATTTACACACACACTATTGTGAAAGTTAAACATACACGTGTAAATTCTGAACCTGCCACAACTCTGTCCTGCTTGACACTCCCCCCCCATATAAATGTATTTTGAGAACAGACTCCTCCGCTGCATTAAATGTGTAGGTTTTCAGCCCGGGGCACCAAAAATCGCCAGCCAAAACACATGAGGTAGATTTTGAAAGCAGCGCGCGTGCGCACATGGACACACCGATTTTATAACATGCGCGCGTATGTTATAAAATCGGATGGCCGTGAGCACAGGGGGGGGCACATTTTCATAAAATACGTGCGACGATGCAATTGGGCCTTCCCTAGTTCCCTCCCAGTCCACTCCAATTAAGGAGCCGATTGGGAGGGAATTTCCCAAACCCCCCCCCCCCCCTCCTACCTCTACTTCCTCCCTCTTCCCCTCCCCCTAAACGTAACCTACCTTTCCCTAATTTTTTTATTTTATTACTTACTGCTCTCTGGAGCAGAAGTTACCGGCACATGCTCCAAGCCTCTACAAAAAAGCAAAAAAAATACTGCTTTTCTGCGGTTCCTCCTACTTAATATCATCATGATACTAAGTAGGAGGAACCACAGAAGGAATCATCAGGAAAAAAAAAGTCTTGACAGTGGTCAGGTTAGGGAAAAATGACAATTTACAAGCATCCATTTTCCTAACCCACGTACAGCCACGTCTCCTGGGCGCCGAATGCCAAGGACGCACTAGGGACGCACAATGGATCCCTAGCGCATCCTTTTTAGTGAGGCAGCTCATTTACATATTAAAATTGGGCACCGAAGAGACGAGGCTGTGCGTGCATTAAAAAAAAAAAACAGGCACCCATTTTTACTCGCAACTTATTGCATCGGTTCCAGCATGCTAAAGATACTATTGAAACATTTACTCTAAACTGAACCAAACACTAAGTGCAGAAAATTGAAACAGCAGCAGGGAACAGTCTTACTTATCAATTATTTCAAAGTTCAATTTTTAAAAAAAATCAAAAATTGTATTATAAACCTTAAATAATAATTATTTATTTATTTAAAAACTTTTATATACCGGTATTAGTATGCATACATCATACCGGTTTACAATGTAACTTTAAAGGTAGAAATTACAATGAACAGGGAGGGCGAACAAGGAGGAGTATACAAAGAGCAGGTTTGACTGTTATAGTTTTTAATTTTCTGTAATGATTTGTTTTCTGTTACATCTTTACTGATCCTATGTTTTAATGTTTTTAATTATGTTAGTCCATTTCGTGTAACCGTTTAGACCTTACATTTTGTATAGGTGGTATATAAAAGATTGTAAATAAATAAAATAAGTAAATAAATTGGAGCCTAAGAAAAGTGAGGATTTAAGAGACTGCCAGTAACAACATTCTTTAGATGAGCTACGAACACAAGGAGGTAGCTTCTGCATGGGGTCCCCGGGCTCACATTGGCTCAGAGAAAGGAAGACCTATAGAGGGAAATGCCCTTGTATAAAATCTTTCCTTATTTCTATTTTTTTTATAACTAATTGTCTTGATTAATATATGTAATGCTTCTTCAGATGCTGTGTGCTTATTACTGATATTTATTTTTGACCCTGTCTTTGCTGATTATACAATTTTCTAGCAATTATTTACCAAATTATTTACCAAAACTAAGTTTTGCTTTTACAAGCTTGTGTGTGCTCAATGAAGTAATGTAACACTACTCAGCCCATCTTTCACAGTTGCAGGAACCCACTGCTTGTCTCTGGGATAAGCAGCCTGGAATCCATCTACCCCTTCGGATCCTGCCAAGTACTCGTGACCTGGATTGGCCATTGATGGAAAACAGGATATTGGGCTTGATGGACCTTTGGTCTGACCCAGCATGGCAAGCCCTATGTTTGGTTCATTCAGAGTAAATAGCATAAGGATCACACCTTTCAAAGATGAACTAGCAGAATCTCTCTAAATAGGGAAATATAACTAATTTCCTCAATATTTAATACTTTTCACTATCTTCTTCACATTCCACTGGTAAAGTAATAGTCTAAGAAGGCAGATGATAGCAAAACAGCATCCTCTAACTTTAGTTAAAAAAAAAACCTCACTAGAAAAAGGTGAATGCTCCTAGTACTCTTTCATTGTACAAGCATATATAGAATGCTTACAGAATGGAAAAACTAACTGCTATACGTCAGTGTTTGAGAAATGGAACGTGACTTGTAGTTTGGAGAATAAGGGGGACATGGGGAAGCAAGGTTTGAGAATGGGGGAGAGCGACAGGGAGATGAATGTGTTAGATCTTAGACAGCACACTTCTATGGTAACTAAAGCATGTTCATTTTAAATTGCATATGGCCTACTTAAATTAAGCCGTAGTTGACTAAATCACAACTTAAAAACAGTACTACACAGATTAACTCTTTGTTTACGGGTCTTCCAGCCAAGCATTTACATCTTTTAATGATTCAGAATGTTGCTCTGTGATTGGTGTTAGACTGAAATGCTTGGGATTATATTTCTCCACTCTTATTTAAATTTGCATTAGCTGTCTTTTCTCATAGAGGGTCTAATTTAAGTTACTGGTTCACCTTCAAAGCCTCAAATCGGTGGCTGATCCGACTGGTGCTCCTGTTTTTGGAAAAGGCCAGTTACTGGCTGGGATATATCTTGGTTTGACCATCCAGAGCTAGACTCTGATCATTATGTGAAGTGTTGTCTTTTATGTACGTTACTGCCAAAAGAGTTTATGTTATTTTGGACAATCTTTTATATTTTGCTGTACGTAAAAATTAAATTGCTAGGCAGCTAATAGTCTCATTGTTTCCGAGTACGATCACAAGTGCAGAAAGATGATCTCTGATGCCCTCAGCTATTCAGCAGTTTGTTTCCTCGTCAGTAAGTGAGATCACCTATCAGCATTGTCTTACCTGTTAGGGAGCTGCTAATCGTCTCCGCCCTGTGGGAGTTGGGATGCTCTATGGCGCACAGCTCTTCCTCTTGTTTAATACTGAGAGTAAACACAGACGTGATAACTGGGAGGCCTGCACTGGGACTTGGGATATCTTCCTTTCCCTCAGAAGCAGGCCCATCACTGCAGCTGTGCGGCTCATCCTCCTCTTTAATCCTCGATAAAACCTCAGGATCAGCAGCTGCAGAACCTGGAATGCATATTCAACCGAGCTTTAGGTTGAGGGGCTAAACTAGGTGTGCACAATCCAATTTAACTTTTGGCTTTGCCCCGCACTCCATTCTCAACCTGTAGAAAGAGGTTGAAAGTATATAGATCCTTTTTTTTTTTTTTTTTTTTTAACCCTGTAATTTCCTCCTTCTGTGGGTCTCCAGCCGAATCATAACCGGGGCTGAAATCTGGCACCATGAGCCTTCAGTTGCTGCTACCCCGTGATTCCACCTCCCCCCACACACTCACACACTTATTTAATTATCCCTTCCCAAGCAATCTACTTTAGTCGAGTCACTGCAGTGACGGTTCTTAGCGAGAGGCCATGTACTAAGGCTCTTTTCAGAACCCTCCAGAGTCATGGGTCCCAAATCCAGGCCACTGCATGACTATGATGGCTCCCTCCTCCACCCCTTTCTCCCCAGGGCTCTGAACGCTACCTCTGCAGAACAGGAAAGCAGGAGGACTGAGCTGAAATGGAAGCAGGGTCCCTTCTCTGCCAGGGTTGGTGTGCGGCACTGCCACTTGGGCCACCAGACCGGCCTGCCTGCCGACACTTTCTGTACCCGTGCGCCGGCAGCGAATATTCAGAGAGAAACTTACTCAAGCAATTCCTCCTTTAAAATTTTGCTAACGGCACACAGGTAAGAAAAAATTAAAAATTAAAAAAATTACCAGCAGCCTTTGCTGCTAATCAGGCTACTGAACGTTGTTCCACTCCACGGCCACAAAGCAAAAAACGTACATGCGTGCTTTCTCCATGAAACATAGTGCAAAGCAATGTCTGTGTGCGCAAACATTTTCTTTTCGTACAACTTTTTATGAGCTGAGCTCAAATGTATGCGCTATGAGCCAGGATAATGCAAATATCATCGGGATTTCTTGGGCATGCTATGTTTGGCCGTGTGTTCATGACCTTTATGCACGCGCAAGCATAGCGGGAACAATGATGCAAAATCATCGAGTCAAAAGAACCCACAGATTTTGTCCTAAAGCAGAAGATTTGAAAATTTCCCCACACAATAGACAAGATTTAATAATGACAGAAAACATTTTTCAAAATAGGTTTAAGTCTTCTTGCTTTGACATTGTATCGATCTTCAAAATGTATGTTATATGATCTCATTAAGTCAATGTACATGTCGCTCTATAATATGTATGTCATGTTGTAAACCATTGTGATCTTTATATTTAGTCAAATATATATATTTTTAGTCAAATATAAAGATCACAATGGTTTACAACATGACATACATAATATATATATATATATATATATAATAAATGGACATAACATAATTATGACCCCAAAGAGGATTGAGGGCAGGATCTTTACACCCCATCCTCTTCCCTGCCACTCTATATTGTATAAGTTCTCAGTTTCAGTCACAAAGCCAAGAAGGAGCATCCTCAACTCACAGCTCAGACCTTTTGCTTAATCTTAGCCAAAAGGACGATGAGCGACAGAAACCAGTGAACCAGGTGAATTGACATGGACTCACTTCTGGGTGTAGTTTTATGGGAAAGAGGTCTTCCCTTTATAATCAGTCAAGATGCATTCAATGAGAACAAAGAAAAGGAAAAATACTGAAAACTCTTGTTACCTAGCGAAATCAGAGCATCGTAATTATCCTTCATGACTTCCTTGTACAGCTCCTTCTGCCCTTCTTCTAACCCCTTCCACTCCTCCTCCGAGAAACTGACTGCAACATCGTCAAATGTCACAGATACCTGGAGAGGAAACAAATCATAAATGCTGCTTCAGCTTCTTTCTTTTTTTTTTGTGATGCCCCCGTGCTCATCTCGGCAGATGCTAGGGACAGAGATGACATGTGAAGCAATGAGACCCTGAGTTATATAGGATGATTACTCTCGTTGCATGTTTGATGTCCTCATGAAATTGAAGGAATGCAGGAAAATAAACCTCTAAGGGTTACCAAACAATCCTGGGAGTATAGGAGAGAGATGTAGCAGATAAACTGAGATTATGGTTTTGAGACAGGTTCTTGGGAGATGGGGAAAATGTTCATTTCACTTCCATACACATTTTTTTTTAAACAAGTAGAATTGGTAGACTTTTTTTTCTGCCATTCTGAACTTCTCTCAGCATTGCAAATAAAGATATTTTCAAAACATTTCTGCTGCCAACAGGCCACCAGGAAAAAGAGGAGGCTTGACCGTTCTCTTGTGATAGTATGGGGAATGGTGACTGACAGACCGACACACTTTTAAAGACTGACAACCAAGATGCGTGAGGTTAATTTTTGAGTCACAGAGAAGAGAAGATTGTTTGGATTCCAGCTCCTTGCTAGAGGTTAAAAGGTGAGTGAAATACAAGTGATGCATACAGGAGGACACATAGCCACTCGGGAGTTAAGAGTGTCTATCCCTTGAGCTCCTGGGATGGGCAGCCTAGATGAGAAATAGCATACCTGGGTGCTGGATTTTGTCACAGACAAGCCTATTATTGAGATTTCCTAGATTTGAAAGATGATGGAACTCCACTTGGATTTGGGGTGGGGGAAATGCTGGACACACCTGGAATAAGGGATGCTGTGGGTAGAATACAGAGCTCTATGCAGAGCTCCCAGATTCTTCTTGGAGCAGCATTAAATTGTAGATGAAGCTCCGATGGGGTTTTTTTGGCCTGATAGTTTCCTACATTTTTCTTTGTAGTTTTTCAACTCCATCCGAATTGCTTTCATTGGGCTACGAGGAAATTCTTACATAAGAACATGCTGGGTCAGACCAAGATCCATGAAGTCCAGCACCCTATCAACCTCTGGCAACAGATTCCTCAAGTGATTAAAAGTGCTTTCTATGATTTGTTTTGAATCTGCTGGTTGTTAGTTCATTTACCCTTTCCACCTCACTCGATTTTGTAAGCTTCTATCATTCTCCCTCTCAGCTGCATCTCAACCTGCACAGCCTCTCATCATAGGAGAGATCTTTCATCTACATTAATCATTTTTACCACTCTCCTCTGCACCTTTTCTAGCTCTGCTGTCTTTCTTGAGAGGGGGCAGACCAGAAGTACACACAATACTCAAGGTGCATTCCTAACATTCTGTTACTACCCCATATTATATTTAATTTAATTTCAAATACCGTACTTGTATTCAACTTTTACAACCCTTGGCTGAACAAAGCAGACAATATCATCAAACATAAAAATATATTAAGAACAAAATTCAGAAATAATTGATAAATAATATAAAACAGAAATCCTAACCACCAAATCAATTAATCAGCATAATTAATATCCCATCCCAGTTCACTTAGCTCAGTTATTGGAGTGACTGTCCTTGGTCAGGGCCCACAGACCACAGATCCCCTCTGGCAGCCAGACAAATGGACTTTGTGTTTGGCCACTAGAGGTCACTATTGAGCAATGGCTGAGACTCCCTCCTCGGGTGTTGAATATTCTTTTCCCAGCATTCCCAGCCGTCCCAGAAAGTGAATCAAGATCCTCCTTCGTGGCAGCGAGCTGCAGACCCACTGAGCCAGTTGGCCAGCCCCTGATTTTCTATGTATCATTTACAGTCAGATGTCAGGATCAGGGAAAAAATAATTTTAAAAAGTACAAAAAGCTCAGCAGATAGTTTGATTTCACAAATTTAAAATCACACATCTGTTGTCCAAGGCTTTAAAATTTCCTGCAACTTCAGAAAGGGGGGGAAAAAAAAATTCCACAGAAAAATATGTTTCTAAAAAGTACCGTAGAACTCTGGTTGCAAAGGACTCCTTTTTACGTCCGTGAAAGATTATGCTTGTGATTATAGTTGAATGATTATCACCGATTTGTATTACTGGTAAACCTTTCAATAAAAAGAGTCTGGGTTTGTTTTTTAACAACTTTTTGAACAGAATTTCGGTGTTGTCTTGGGGGGGGGGGGGGGGAAAAAGCAATATTGATTTTTTTTTTTTGTTTCCTTCCTCTCCATAAAAATAGTGAACAGCAGCAGCACCATCACTGACCCTGCAGGATCCTGTTTTCCACATTACACCAACTGCTGCATATGCCCTGAAGTCTTGCCTTCAGCCAATTTCTTATTCACTCATAAATGTCAATCGTCTACCCCATCTTTCTAAACTGGAAAACCAGCCATTCTTAGATACCCTATCAAAAACTTTAGGAAAACCCCAATAAACTATATAAATCAATGTTCTCACATCACACTTGCTGCTAACATTCTTTAAAAAAAAAAATCCAATAAGATTGATTCACAAGCAACAGATTCTGCAGGACCAATGCTGATTTACGGTTATCATTCTCATCCCCTCCACATGTGCAGTCATCTCTTTTTCTACATTGGATTACAATAGTTTTGCCTTCAATGAGGATATTAAACTTATCTCTGGCTACCTAGTTTTATTTTACTTATTTGTGTGTTTTTATATACCGAAGTTTGGTACAAGCCTTCACTCCGGTTTACAAATATAACAACTTCTTACAGTAAAGGTCATAACAGTGTACAATTATGTATTAACATAATTTTTGCATGTCTCTTTACTAAGAGTAGCAGGATAACGTTTAACTTTACTAACAGGTACATAGCAACTGGTAATTAATGCTGTACATTGTAAATATTTACTCTTCCCACTTTCTGATTTGAATCACTCAATGTCCAAGTGGCTATTGTGATAATAATATATTATCACACTATCTGCCAGAGTTGTTGTAGCTAGCTTTACATCAAGAATGGCTTGCTAATTAAGAGACAAGCTGTGTTAGTTGATTTATCTCTTTTTGGAAAGTAATGACCTGACTGGCATGCAGATGCTTGCTAATCAGCTCGCTACCATACTTGCAGTGCTGGAGGCAGAATAACAAGCAGTTTTTGAAATACCGCCCATTTATTTCTCCATTAGGCCATTTACTACCATTAGATAAACACCTAATGCAGCTTAGTAAATGCGCCCCTAAGGATTAATTTTCAAAAGAATTTACAGGCATAAAAGGAGTATATAATCATAGCAATTTTCAAAATCCTACTTGCGCGCATAAAACTATTGGCAATTCAATAGTGTACATCGTAGTAATTTTCAAAAGGCCACTTAAGCATATAAAGTGCATTCGCATATATAAAACCAGTTTAAGTGCATACGTCTTTTTGAAAATTACCACCTAAGTTTGTAGCTATATAAAGATGTTGCCCAAAGTGGTTCAGGCCTGGAATGACCAGCTTTGAGCTTTCCTTGATGGTGAGATACAGTTCTTTGAAGCTGGTGCTGGAGACTCAACCTAAGAATCATGGAGGCTCTCTACCTCTTTGGTTCCTTGGTCTGAGAATAGCCAGGCCCTCAAGTCAAAAGAAGTCCTCTTTACCCAGGCTAGAGCCAAATCCAAGGCTCTGAACATGCAAGCAAACTGCAGAAAAGAGGGTCTGAAGCATTGCCATGTTTCTCTGTCAGACATCTCCAAGAGCCAGGAGGTGCAAGAACTTAGTTGCAAACCATCCAAAGTGGCTGTGTCTGGAGATGGGTTCTGCTTCCCAGGCTCAGAAAACACCACACCCAGCTTCAGAACACTAGTTTTGAGGCCGTTGACAGTAGCCTTCAGAGAGTCATACATTCCTCTATGATGCTAGAGCTGCTATTATCATCATCACTCTTCAAGGCAGAGTTTGACAGGAGATTTGCTGAAAATATTCACTTGATAGGCCAGATGCATGAAATCCCAGCATATTCCACATATTTATTACAGCTAGTGGAGAAGTTACTGATAAATGTTACCCAGGATCCATGTAACCTTTTTACAAACAAAAACGTTTTGGGCTTCTAGCTAGATCAGAACTAGTCCTTCTTGGGCAAAAGAACTACGAGTCTTCATTCACAGCTACACGAGGATATTCCTTTATTTTGATACATCTTCCCCAACTCAGCCCAGCCATCACAATAACAGACCTTGGCCAGGAGCCACAAAAAGCAGCACTTTCAAGAACACAGTTAATGTGGACCCTAAGTCTGGCAATTAGGTGTCATTGATAAGTGATGGCAGAGACTCCCATCCTCAACTGGTCAGAGGAAAAGGCTGGTCTGGGAATCAAACTCACGTCTTCCACATGGCAATGCACAGCACATGCCAATGGTCCAGGCTTCCGAGCAGACAGCTCCTTGCCAAAGTCTCCAGCAACTTCTTTATAGCCAAGAGTCTTTACTTGATCCTCATCGTTCTAGACTGACACAGCTGATCACTTTCTACTCCTTGACGCTCCGTCTTTCCTTTGATTTTGGAACTATGTCCTATCTTGGTTCTTCTCTTACCTTTCCTTACCTTTTTGGAGATCCTCCACCACCAGTGTGCCTCAGAATTCTCTTCCCTTCTCCTTCCAGGCCTTTCTTTGGTGATTTGAGCTCCTCTAATGGCTTTTTGTACTATCTTCATGATGAGGACTCCCAGATCCATGTCTCTCCATCAGAAACTTCACCAAGAATCCACTCCCGAATCTCAGCAGGCTTGACCAACATTACTGTCTGCAAGCCCCACCCATCATCTCAAATTTAACAAAGGTAATTTTCAAAAGGGACTTCTTTTGGTAAAACAGTGTTTTACACACATAAATGGTCTTTTACAAAATAGCCCCCACATTATGCAAGTAAACCTACGCATGTATGTCATGCTGACATATAAGTTCACCCAGACTGAGTGGAGACATTCTCGGGGGGGGGGGGGGGGGGCAGCAAGGGAGTGCGATCGGACTCGAGGCTGAAGGTATGATGGAGCAAGGAAGACCAGAATAGCGTAGGCGATGACAAGGCAAGGGACAGAGCCAGAATCAGGAGACATGGTCAATGGCAGCCGAGATCAGAATCCGAGGATCAGTCCAAGGAGTAGTCAACGAGGCAGGGGTCAGGTTCCAGAGGTCAGATGAGGTCACAAGGCAGGCAGAGGTCAGGATCCAGGTAGCAGACAGAACAGTCAAGGAACAGGCCAAGGTCAGTACCAGAGAGACAGTCCGAGGGTACTACCTGGGGAGACAGGACAGACGGACGCTGGAACAGAAGGACGCTGGAACGAGACTGTGAGCATGGAGGCAAACTAGGTCACTTACAGTGCCGACCCGATTGCCAAGGCAAGGAAGTGCAGGCAGGAACTTCCTTATATTCAGCATTCAATCAGGGCGCGCCACGGAGCTAGGACCCGCCCCTGGCTCTACAAGAGACCGGGCGGAGCGCGAGCACGTAGGGGCGTGGCCAACTCCACTAGAGACGCCGAACTCCGGCGTGAGACCTGGTACATAGTGGAAGGCCTGGCGACCGCCGCCACAGGACGCTGAGGCCTGGAGGAGCTCGCGGCTGCCGCTGGGGAGGCTGATCCGTGACCTGCAGAGTATAATAGTACCCCCCCCCTTCTAGGCCTCCCTCTACACGGTCTAGGCTTATCAGGATAAGTCCTATGGAAGGTTCTGAGGAGCTCCTTATCGAGAATGTTGTGGGAGGGTTCCCATGAGTTCTCCTCTGCCCCATAACCCTCTCAGGCTAAGAGGTATTCCCATCTACCTCGATGCCGGACGTCAAGGACCTCTCTTACCTGAAGAGATGAGTCTGGTTCGGTAGAGATCCGCGGAGGTGAAGAGTCTCTACGAAAGGCTCAACAAAGAGACACTGAATGTGTTGTAGATATCCATGGCACAAGGTAGCTGGAGCTGATAAGACACTGCTCCCACTCTTCGAAGCACTGGAAACGTGCCGATGTCCTTGGGAGCCAGGCGATGAGAAAGAAGTCTCAACCTTATGTGTCGGGTGCTTAACCACACCTTCTGAACACGGTGGAAGAGTGGAGCGGGAGGTCTATGGGCATCAGAAGTACGCTTGGAACGTTCAGCGGCCTGGGTAAGGTGCTCTTTGACTTGATTCAACACCTAACGAATGGTGTGGGCCATGGATTGCGCAGCTGGAGAAGGAACAATCAGCGGCACTGGAAGTGGCAGCCGAGGTTGTCGTCCGAATACCACGGAAAATGGAGATACATCGGTGGCATCAGCGACATGGGTATTGTGCGACAGCTCAGCCCAGGGTGGTAGATCAGACCAGTTGTCCTGCTGGTCATTCACATAGGAACGGAGGAATGTTTTTAAGGTTCGGTTGGTCCTTTCAGCTTGACCATTGGCCTGTGGGTGATAGGCCGATGTGAAATTCAAGGCAATGTTGAACTTTTTACATAGGGAGCGCCAGTACCTAGCGGCAAACTGTGGTCCTCGGTCAGATTTAGTTTCCTTTGGGAGTCCATGGAGACGGAAAATGTGTTTCAAAAACAACTTGGCTAATTCTGGGGCCCATGGGAGGCCCGGCAAGGGAACGAAGTGACCCATTTTCGAAAAACGGTCGATTACCCAGATTACGGTATTGTTCTGGGACGGAGGCAGGTCTGTGATAAAGTCTGATGAGATGCTGGACCATGGCTCGGTAGGTGCTGGAAGTGATTGGAGTAGGCCCCAAGGCCGTCCAGTAGGCGGTTTCTTTTGGGCGCAGATGGGACATGAATCTACAAAGTTACGTGGGTCTTGCACCATGTTGGGCCACCAGTAGTATCTTCGCAACATCTCTAGGGTCCTGGCACAACCCGGGTGTCCTGCCAGCTTGGAATCATGAGCCCATTTCAGAACTCGTTCATGTAATCTACGTGGAACGACAGTTTTCCCAGCTGAGACTGTAGTGGTCAAGGCAAGAGCAGTGGTGGCGAAGGGGTGGACTTCGATGCCCAGAGAGACGGGAAGCAGGAGTTGGGGGCCGGTGACAGTAGCGCCTAAGCTCAGGACCCCCGCCGAGCTCAGGCATTGCAGTTTTCTGGACAGGCCGGACAGAACTGCCAAAGATGTCTAGAAGTGCCACAATAAAGGCAAAGACCCTCCTTCCTTCGACGGGGAAGTTCAGTCAGAGACAGATGCCAAGGTTCACCTCCATAGGTTCCACCACAGAAGAGGGTGGTGGTGCTGGAGTCTTGGCTGGAGGACTCTGGACTTGTGTGGGACATGGTGTAGGAAAGCGGGAAGCCTGCACTTCTAGGTGCCTTTGCCGGAGACGATGGTCGATCTTCCCGGTGAGGGAAATCAGGTCCTCTAGAGACGTGGGAGTCTCACGGACGGAGAGTTCATCTTTGAGAGTGCTGGAAAGTCCATCTAGGAAGATGGCTTGCAGACAATCTTCTTGCCACCCGAGCTCAGTAGCCAGGATCCTGAATTCCACCGTATACTCAGAGAGGGTCCGTGACCCTTGACGGAGGTGGAGTAGATTATGGCTGGCTAAAGCTTGGTGGCCTGGGTCTCCGAAGGTCTGCTTGAAGAGAGCAACAAACTCGGATAATTTGGAAAGTATGGGATCAGAGCGTTCCCATAAGGGAGAGGCCTATGCAAGAGCCTTCCCTTCCAGGTGGGAAAGGATGAAGTGGTGGCCAAACCCGGTAGGGCCCTGGAGGAGGGAGACTCCGCCGAGTCCATGGCCTTGGCAACCTGTTGCGCTCAGGGGTGGACCTTTGTCCTGGAGCAGTGGAGAATGGCAACCTGGTAGGGACCAGGAAGCACCTGCCCCCAGGGAGCGGAGCACTGGAGGAGACAGAGGCTAGGATGAGTTTCAACACTAGGAGCACGTAGGGACCCAGGCCGCTTGGACTTAGGTGGGCCTCGCAGGGTCTCCTGGAGAGGTAGTAGACAGGCATACCCACGGACAGCAAGGGAGCGCAGTCGAACTCGAGGCTGAAGGTCTGATGGAGCAAGGAAGACCAGCACAGCATAGGCGATGATAAGGCAAGGGACAGAGCCAGAATTAGGAGACTTGGTCAATGACAGTCGAGGTTAGAATCCGAGGATCAGTCCGAGGAGTAGTCAACAAGGCAGGGGTCAGGTTCCGGAGGTCAGACGAGGTCACAAGGCAGGCCAAGGTCAGTATCCAGGCAGCAGACAGAATGGTCAAGGAACAGGCCGAGGTCAGTACCAGAGAGACAGTCCAAGGGTTCTACCTGGGGAGATGGGATAGACGGACACTGGAACAGAAGGACGCTGGAACAAGGCTGGAGGAAGACTGTGAACATGGAGGCAAACTAGAACACCTACAGTACCGACTCAATTGCCAAGGCAAGGAAGTGTAGACAGGAACTTCCTTATATTCAGCATTCAATCAGAGTTAGCCGCAGAGCTAGGACCCGCCCCTGGCTCTACAAGAGACCAGGTGGAGAACGCGCACGTAGGGGCATGGCCAATGCCACTGGAGACGCCAAACTCTGGTGTGAGGCCTGGTGCGTAGTGGAAGGCCCGGCGACCGCCGCCGCAGAACGCCAAGGCCTGGAGGAGCTCGCAGCTGGCGCTGGGGAGGCTGATCCGTGACCTGCAGAGTTAACGAGGTGAGCAGGCCCGTGCGCGGGCTGGGCGCGGAAGGGGCGCGTAACATATGCACATGCATTTAGTTAATATGCTGCAAATCATCCATATTTTGCTGTAAACTGCCTAGGGCTGAAAGCATTGCCAATATATAAATACAAATAAATAAATGCATTCCTTTTTAAAGCTGATTTTAACTTATCAACATACCCGAGACAGAACTTCTTATCTTTCCTCCCAAACCCACTTCCCCATTCCCCCTTTTTCTATCCCTGAGGATAACACTGTCAACCTTCCAGTTTCCTCAGCCCGCAACTCTAGTAACATCTCTCTCCTTTTCTGCATACTTTCAAAAACTGCTAAAAGGTGTTTTTTCTTATATCACCAAAATCCATCCATACCTTTCTCAGTACACTACTAAAAGCCTTTTCCACTCTCTCATCACTTCCTGCTCAGACTACTGCGACCTCCTCCACACAGGAATCCCTCTGGACCATCAGTCTCCACTACAGGCTGCTCAAAATTCAGCTGCACGACTTCTTCTTCCAGTGTCATCATGACCAACTGAACCCTCAAGTAACTGCATTGCTATTGAAAAAGGCTCACTTCCTGTGCATGGGAATCTTTGAGACATTCAAATGTCTCTATCGTATCTCCCCTCTCTCTCCTTTCCTCATGTTTTCCATGATTTTCTGGCTGTCCCACCCTATTACAAATTTTATCACTGGCAAAACGACAGACTTTTCTTGACAATCCTTCCTCTATGTCGCTCATAAAAATGTTGAAAAGAATCAGTCCAAGGACCGATCCCTGAAGCACTACTAGTAACAACCCCCTCCTCAGAGACTCTAGAGTGGTATGGACTCTAGAGTGACTAACCCAGGCAGTCACTCTAGAGTCCATACCAAGGGCATTCAATTTATTTATAAGTCTTCTGTGCGGAACTGTGTCAAAGGCCTTGATTTAATCCAAGTACACTATATGTCTACTGCTCTTCTCTTATCTAACTCTCTGGTCACCCAATCAAAGAAATTGATCCAATTCATCTGACAAGATTTACCTCTGATAAAACTATGCTGCCTCAGATCTTGCAATCTATTGGATTCCAAAACTGCAATATCCTCTGTTTTAGCAGCAATTCCATTAATTTGCTCACACAGAGGTCAGACTAACTTGTCTGTAGTTCCCTTCCTCCTTCTTACTTCCACTTTTATGAACAGGAATGACATCTGCTCAGATACCCACAAATACAAAGAGAGGCAGATACCACGCCGCATCCAGACAGGCACCTCACAGTTATGGCAGCACAAACTCCTTCCACTGCCAGACACATTGGGAACTAACACAAAACCTTGCAAAAAAAAGACACTCAATATCTATACAGTAAAGCTATCATTACGTAACAGTAGTAACACCAAGGACTAAAACAAAAACCGTACCTATGAAAAACCAGCAGTGTAAATATTACACTGGATCCCAGAATATCAATATACCGCTGGGGAAACAAAGCAAACCCAATGCTGTAGATCCTTACACAGACACTACATTCTAGCAGAATCTCTCACCTTGGTAACTTGCGCAGAACAGTGGCAGACCCTCATCAAATACAGAATAAAGGATCATAAATTAGAACTAGCAATATGCAGACAAAAACTGAAATGGAAACCCCCAAGAAGCCAGACTCTGTGTGTAACAATGGAAAACTAGAACCACCATTCCTCATTAAACAAACAAAATCAAGAAACAAAGCATCAATAATAAAACCATACTAATAAAAGAATAAATATTTTAAAACTATTGACAAATATAACAATGGAGAAATTACTTACCTGATAATTTCGTTTTCCTTAGTGTAGACAGATGGACTCAGCACCAATGGGTATAGTGTACTCCTGTTAGCAGTTGGAGATGGATCAGATTTCAATCTGACGTCAGCCCCTAGTACTTATACCCCTGCAGGAAGTGCAGCTCTTCAGTATTCTTCCTTGCAAAGCATTGTGGATATATGTGTGACTGACTGATTGATTAACTTAATATGGTTAATTTAGATAACTTTGTTAGAACGTTAAAAACTTGAATAACTTGATTAACTTGAACTGGTTGATTGACTATAGCTGGAGACCGCCAGTGAGCTCAAACGGAAAGCATCGACACCCGGCAGGGTGGATGCCCTAGGTAAATGAAAGCATGGCTTACCCTTGATTCGTTGAAGGACCATGTATCACGGCAGCCAAGGGTGGGCTGCTGAGTCCATCTGTCTACACTAAGGAAAACAAAATTATCAGGTAAGTAATTTCTCCATTTCCTAGCGTGTAGTAGATGGACTCAGGACCAATGGGATGTATAAAAGCTACTCACGAACTGGGTGGGAGGCTGCCCGTGGTACACTTAGGATTGCCCTTGCAAATGCTGTGTCCTCCCGAGCCTGAACATCCAGACGGTAGAATCTGGAGAAGGTATGGATGGAAGACCACGCTGCCGCCCTGCAGATCTCGGCAGGTGACAGCATTCTAGTTTCTGCCCAGGAAACCGCCTGAGCCTTGGTAGAATGGGCCTTGACCTGTAGAGGTGGTGGTTTTCCCGCTTCTACGTAGGCCGCCTTGATGACTTCCTTGATCCAGCAGGCTATGGTTGCCCGCGAGGCCGCTTCCCCTTGCTTCTTCCCGCTGTGAAGGACGAAAAGGTGGTCCGTCTTTCGTACTGGTTCTGACATTGCCAGGTATCTGGATAGGAATCTGCCGATGTCGAGTTGGCGCAGACTAAGGGCTTCTTCCGACTTCTTCAAGCTGTCCATCGTAGGTAGTGAGATGGTTTGGTTAAGGTGGAAGTGTGAAACCACTTTGGGGAGGAAGGAGGGAACTGTGCGTAGCTGAATGGTCCCCGGGGTGAGTCTGAGGAATGGCTCACGGCAGGACAGTGTCTGTAGTTCTGAGATGCGGCGGGCCGAACACATGGCCAGCAAGAACACCGTCTTTAAGGTTAACGGACGGAGTGACAGGCTTTGGAGGGGTCTGAAGGCAGATCCCACTAGGAACTCCAAGACGAGGTTGAGGTTCCACAGAGGTACCGGCCACTGTAGTGGTGGGTGAATGTGTTTTGACTCCTTTCAGGAAGCGTGATACATCTGGGTACAAGGCTATGCTGTCATCCTCGCTCCTGGAGCCGTAGCAAGACAATGCGGCCACCTGTACCTTGATGGAGCTGAGGGACAGACCTTTCTGCAGTCCATTCTGTAAGAATTCCAGGATCACAGGAACTTTAGAGGAGCGTGGTTTGACGTTGTGGTCTTTGCACCAGGCCTCAAAAACTCTCCAGATCCTTATGTATGTTAGAGATGTGGAGAACTTGCTCGGAGGAGGGTATCTATTACTGCCCCCGAGTATTCCCTCTTTCTCAGGCGGGCCCTCTCAATGGCCAGACTGTAAGAGAGAATTGAGCTGGATCCTCGTGGAGGATGGGACCTTGTTGTAGTAGGTCTCTGTGTGGAGGCAAGGGTAGTGAATTCCCTGCCAGTAGTCTTCTCATGTCTGCGTACCAGGGTCTTCTTGGCCAGTCTGGGGCCACCAGGAGGACTAGCCCCCTGTGCCGCTGAATCTTGTGAATGATTGCGCCTAGCAAGGGCCATGGCGGAAAGGCGTATAGCAGGGTCCCTGGTGGCCAGGTCTGTACCAGGGCATCGATCCCCTGGGACTGCGGATCCAGCCTGCGGCTGAAGTATCTGGGTACTTGAGCGTTGGATCTGTTTGCTAGAAGATCCATGTCTGGAGCCCCCCACCGATTCACTATCATCTTGAAGGCTGTGGGTGACAGCTTCCATTCTCCTGGGTTTAGACTTTCCCTGCTGAGGAAGTCTGCCGTGGTATTGTCCTTCCCGGCGATGTGGACGGCGGAGATGTCCTGGAGATTTGCTTCCATCCAAGCCATCAGAGGGTCTATTTCTAAGGACAACTGTTGGCTTCTGGTTCCGCCCTGCCGGTTGATGTAGGCCGCTGTCATGGTGTTGTCCGACATCACTCTAACCGCTTTGTCTCGAAGTCTGTGGGCGAACCGCAGGCAGGCTAACCTGACTGCCGTGCTTCTAGGAGGTTGATGTTCCACCCCGGCTCTTCTTCGTTCCACCGCCCTTGGGCGGTTAGCTCTTCGCAGTGCACTCCCCACCCGTGTAGACTGGCATCTGTGGTGAGCAGGGTCCAGGTTGGGGAGGATAGTCTTGATCCCCGGCTCATGTGGCTGGTCTGTAGCCACCATCGTAGCTGGGTCCGGACTCTGCCCGGTAGTGGTAGATGTACAGTGTAGTTCTGGGATCGTGGACTCCACCGTGATAGGAGTGATCGTTGCAGGGGCCTCATGTGGGCTCGTACCCATGGCACCTCTTCCAGTGTGGATGCCATTAGGCCGAGGACTTGCAGGTAATCCCATGCTGTGGGACGAGAGGTGCTCAGCAAGGTCTGGAGCCGGTCCCACAGCTTTGATCTCCTCTTGGGGGATCAGGCTGACCTTGTCTTCCTTGGTGTCGAATCGGACTCCTAGGTATTCCAGTGACTACGAGGGCTGTAGGGAGCTCTTGTTTGTGTTGACTACCCATCCTAGGCTTTCCAGTAGGGTTATGACTCTGCTGGTTGCTTGGTGGCTTTCCTCCGGTGATTTTGCTCTGATCAGCCAATCGTCCAGGTAAGGATGAACGAGGATTCCTTCCTTCCTGAGTGTTGCCGCCACCACTACTATTACCTTGGTGAACGTCCGGGGTGCCGTGGCTAACCCGAAGGGTAGTGCCCGGAACTGGTAGTGACGATTCAGGACCTTGAAGCGTAGGTAGCGCTGGTGTTCCTGATGAATTGGGATGTGTAAGTAGGCCTCCGACAGGTCCAGGGATGTGAGGAACTCTCCTGGCTGTATTGCGCGTATGACCGATCATAGGGTTTCCATGCGGAAGCGTGGGATCCTTAGGTGTCTGTTGACCGACTTGAGGTCCAGGATGGGCCTGAATGTACCCTCTTTCTTGGGTATGATAAAGTACGATACAGAACACCTTGACGACCATAATATTCTCCAGCCAACACAACATGGCTTCAGAAAATTCTTCAGCACCAAAACCCTCCTCCTTGCCCTCACCGATACCATCCTCAGAGGTCACGACAGAGGCAAATCGTTCCTCCTGATACTTCTTGATATATCAGCCGCCTTTGACACCATCAACCACAGAACACTCCTCACCAGACTTAAAGAAATTGGTCTACGAGACACTACAATCAAATGGTTCAAATCCTACCTCTCAAACAGATCCTACATCGTCAAGACAAACTCATCTGAATCCTCCCAAGTGCCCCTCACACATAGCGTCCCTCAAGGTTCTTCCCTATCCTCAACCCTCTTCAACATTTACCTCCTCCCACTATGCAAATACCTATCAGACGCAAACCTCACCTACTTCGTCTATGCAGACGACATACAAATATTACTCCCCATAAGCAAGTCCATTGAACTCACCATGGAAAGATGGAACAAACTCAGCTCAAAATTATCCCACCTGCTATCTCAACTATCACTCTGCCTCAACCAAGCTAAAACAGAAATCCTTCACATCCAAGATGACCGTCCCGCATCTCCCCTCAAGTGCACCCCCCCCAAACAACCCAGCAAGCTCAAACAACCCGGGGGTACCAAACATCTCAGGAATATCACTCACCCCATCCACAAGAAACCTGGGCGTAACAATTGACAGCCAACTCAACTTTAAACGACACATCTCCAATACAATTAAGGATGGATTCTTCAAGCTCCAAACACTGAAAAAACGCAAACCCCTTCTCCAAGCGCATGATTTCCGAACAGTCCTTCAATCAATTATTTTCTCAAAACTCGACTACTGCATCTCCCTCCTCCTTGGCCTCCCAGAAATCCACATCAAACCCCTACAAGTTCTACAAAACGCCGCCGCCAGAATCATCACTAACAACAGAAAATCCTCTCACATCACACCCACTCTCAAAGAACTCCACTGGCTGCCCATCACACAAAGAATCCACTATAAAACCCTCACCCTCATACACAAAAAAAATAAACAACAACAAAATGAACTGGCTAAACAATGCAATACAACCATACCCCACACAAAGAAATCTCAGGTCATCCAACACTGGCCTTCTTTCCATCCCCAATCTCAAAACTGCACACCTCAACACAACCCGCAAACGAGCCATAACAATAGCGGGCCTGACCCTATGGAACTCCCTCCCCCCCCATCTCAGAAATGAACCCTCATCACAAGTCTTTAAAAAACATCTCAAAACATGGCTGTTCTTAAAAGCTTTCCCACCTGACACTTAACCTGCCCGAATGCATCTCTCCCCCCTCCTCATACCTCCCTCCTTCCTATCCTCCTTCCCCCGACCCTCCCCCCCTGCCCACCCTCCCCTTACTTCCTTCAATCAACCCTGATACCTAAACTATTTTATCATCAAGACATAATGTACATATGTTATATGCCATAATATTATTTTTTCCATATATTCCTGTTATAATTGTTACCATGTTATATTTATCATGTTATAATGTAAAATAGGGCAGAACTCGCCCTATCCGCTCAGTTACCTGTAAACCGATGTGATATCTCGATTGAATGTCGGTATATAAAATAAATAAATAAATAAAATAAAATAACGTCCAGTATTTATTTCCTGTGTAGGTACCGGGGTTATGGCTGTGAGCTTCTGCTTCTGGCGGACCTGGGGAAGGGACGCTGGTTTCTCTTCGTCTTGTCTTCCGGCAGGCGAGGTAATGCTGAGTCGCCCCATTTGTTGGCCAGTTTCTCTAGTTCATTACCGAAGAGGAGGGATCCTTTGAAGGGCATTCTCGTGAGGCGTGTCTTGGAGGAGGCGTCAGCCGACCAATTTCGAAGCCAGAGTTGTCTCCTGGCTGCCACTGTGGACGACACTCCTCTGGCTGCTGTGCGCACTAGATCGGAAGCCGCGTCAGTGAGGAATGATAGTGCTGATTCCATGTCTTCTCCCAGAGTGTTGTTTCTGGCTTGGGATAAACAGGAACGTGTCACCACGGTGCAGCAGGCCGCAATCTGCAGGGACATGGCTGCCACCTCAAATGATTGTTTTAGTATGGCTTCCAGGCGCCGGTCGTGTGCATCCTTGAGCTCCGCTCCTCCCTCCACTGGGATGGTTGTGCGCTTAACGATCGCGCAGACTATGGCATCCACTCTAGGGCACGCCAGAAGCTCCTTGGTTGCTAGGTCCAGGGGGTACATGGCCGATAAGGCTCGACCCCCTTTGAATGAGGACTCCGGTGCATTCCACTCCAGGTCAATTAGCTGTTGTGCCGCCTGTAAGAGAGGAAAATGGCGAGACTTCTGTCGAAGGCCCTCCAGCAGGGGGTTCATTCTAGGTTCCCCCGAGGTGCCTTGGCCCGGGATAGCGAGCTCGATAGGCATTGGGATACAAGGTCCGGGAGCTCATCCTTTGAGAAGAAGCGTCTCAACGTTCGGTGTGGCTCTGTCCCCGAGGGAAGTTACCCCTCCTCAAGGGGCTCAGCTTCCTCTTCGGAGAAATCCGTGTCCCCGTAGGTGGTGGGAGCCTGTGCCTAGGCCTCGAGGGTCCTGGGGCCTGAGGGTCTTCCGGTGGCGCATATGGCTGGTCCGCCCGGGGTTCAGTTTGCATTTTGACAAAGACGTGAATCCCCTTAAACAACTCTACCCAAGAGATCGACGCTGGGTCTAGGTTGAGGGGCGCCCCCTGAAGAGCTAGCACTGGGCCCTGGGTGGGAATGGCCCTGACCTGGATCTCCCAGGGCCTCCTCACAGTGTGCGCATAGGGCATCGGCTTCCTTGCTCTGTGCGGCTCTGATGTGGCATGCTGGGCAGAGGCCTTGAGCTTTTATTCCTGTTTCTGGAGGTGCCCTTTCTGTGGACGCGCAAGCTCTTATGCGCTCCATTGCGTCTGACATGTGCGCGCAGATGTGCGCCTTGTACTGTGCGCGTAACTTATGCGCGTAAGGTTTTATGTGCGCCTAAGCTTAATTTGTGCGCTTGGCGCGGCGAGCAAGGCCAAGATGGCGACGGCGAGCATGCGGGCAATATGGCGACCTCGGAGGGTCTCCACTTGGGCAGACCCTGGAACAGCCGGGGCCTAGCCCTGCTTGGGCGGATCAACCCGGTGGCACAGATTCCGATCGTCGACCTGTGCTCCTCCTCGATCTTCGGAGACCGGGCTAAAGTAGAAGCTTTCCACCTTACCTTGCCTTCGGCGCTTCCCGGTTTCGCTCCGGGCGGTTTCCGGCTGCGGGGGGGAAGAGGGCAACTACCTTCACCGCCGCACTCGAGGGGGTGCACCCGCTGCCTCTCAGCCATGCCCGGGATCGGGGGCTAAGTCCTCGCCGCGATTCGGCCGCAGGACCGAGGCTGCCTCTACGCCGCACCCGAGGATTCGGGGGCTAGGTCCCTGCCGCAAATCGGCCACCGGACCGAGGCTCACCTCCGAGGGACCATGGAAATCACCTCGGGAAACTCAACTGGGGGAGGGACCTGAGTGTATCACCGCAGGAGTGCGGGGCTCGTCTTCAGGTAGGTTTCTTCTTTAAATTTCGGGTTTGTTCTTTAAATTTTGGTCTAACGCTCTGAAAGCGTGCAGATAGTCCCTAACTGCTATGGAGACGGAAAATACTGGAGAGCTGCACTTCCTGCAGGGGTATATGTACTAGGGGCTGACCTCAGATTGAAATCTGATCCGTCTCCAACTGCTAACCGGAGTACACTATACCCATTGGTCCTGAGTCCATCTGCTACACGCTAGGAAACATCTATTAATTACAATCATATACATTTAATTTCCCAAGCACCAATAAAATATTTCAAAACAGGAGACACATCAAATAACAGCCAATAATTAAAACTAGTAAGGAGTAAAAAAAAAAAAAAAAGCCCTGCTGTCCATACCTGGGAACTCAATTTCCAGTCACCCTGAGATTGTCGAGGATTAGGGAGCTGGGGGGGGGGGGGGGGGGGCACAGAAACTTTACCCTCTCTCCTACACACACTTGCATATTCATTCTCTCTCCCACATACACACATGCTCTCCTACCCAAACCACACACTCTCAAACATAGGCTCTAAGACCCTCTCACTCCCCCCACCAAGATCTTACTCCCCCAGATTCCCTCAGACAAACACAGGGCCTCACTGTCACTGTCTCATACACATCCAGAGCCCCAGGCAGGCACCCATTCACACACACAGACCTACCCCCCCAGGCAGGCACCCATTCACACACACAGACCTACCCCCCAGGCAGGCACCCATTCACACACACAGACCTACCCCCCAGGCGGGCACCCATTCACACACACAGACCTACCCCCCAGGCGGGCACCCATTCACACACACAGACCTACCCCCCAGGCGGGCACCCATTCACACACACAGACCTACCCCCACCCCCCTCCCCCAGGCAGGTACCCATTCATACACACAGACCTACCCCCCAGGCAGACAGCCATTCACACACACAGACCTACCCCCCCCTCCCCCAGGCAGGTACCCATTCATACACACAGACCTACCCCCCAGGCAGACAGTCATTCAGACACTTTTGCCATCGCCTTATCCACCTATTTGTGTCGGGTGATCTAAATGTGGCCAATTACCCCAGATCCCACTCTTCTTTCACGCTTAGAAGAATTTTGTCCCCTATAAAATACCGCTCCCTTGGATTTTTGCAGCACAGATGAAAAAACCTTTTGTTTTAAAATTGTAATCTTAGCTGCCAGACTCTAAACTGTTCCTTGAGCTTTGCTAGATCCTTCCTCATGGGTTTTTTTTTTTCTTTACACCTTCCTGGTCATCTACACTGTTGCAAATTTACCTTTCTCAATAATCTTTCTGCAATGCTACTCATGAAAGGGGGTGGCTGGGAACAACCTCGTTTTCAGCAGCTCCAGGGCTTCGAGCTGTATGCAGGATCTCTCTTTTGTGAGAGATTAGTAAACTCTTGGCAGTTATCTGTATGCGGTTTGATTTGAGTCCTTGGAGATACTTAACCCTCTGAACTGAAGTTAATTGCTCCTTTAGAATCTGAATTTTTCAGTACAACCTGGGGCAGAGCAGGGCACAAACACTAAATGCACAAACTGAAAAGCATACCACACCCATGATCCTTCTAAATTAATATTTACCAAGTTAGGTGTGACACAGTCTTGTCCATTTAAAATTAAATATCTGTCCCACCTGAGAAAGCCCTCAATTTTCTCATCTACTTAAGGAGTAATGGAACTGGATTTGCCTACAGTTGCTTAGAACTGAAGTGCTCGTTATGCAAATATCCTTGGAAATAAAGACACTATGCTGAGCCAAGCTGCCACTGTCTGTTACCAATGTGAATAAAGCCGCACTTCAACTTTATAACCTTGTAGCTTCTGACAGCTAATCCTCATTACCTCGTCTTATTTCTCCTTTTACACTCCTCCTTGTGACCTTGAACCTCCATTCAATAAGCAAGCTGCTCTAATCTGTATCCTTCTCCTCCATCATCAATTCCTGACTCCGTGCTTTCTACCTGGCTTCCTACATGCCTTCCTGAGCGGTGCATCCTGCCCTCTCTCTGGCCTGTTGAAGTCTCACCTTTTTAAGGTTGCTTTGAAATGGCTATCCCTGATCATAGCCTTGTTGTCTGTAGCCGTGTTTATTTTAACCAGTAACATTTCCTGAAACCCATTGCGAGCTGCAAACCAGGTGTCAGAGAACCTGCAGCCAGGGTTGGTTTCTGGGGGTAGCCCTCCGGCCACTCCAAAGGCCCTTTTGGACCACAGATATGCGTGAGCCCCTGCACCACGATGCGACCTGCACAACCATGGGGTTGGCCAAGGTACATGCTGCAGTCGGGTGAGCGCATCCAGAGGCAAGCAAGGATGACACTGAAGACACAGACTCCAAGCAAGATGAGGCACCAGGCGAAATCTGAAGATAAGGAGTCCCGGCAAAACGAGGAACCAGACGAAGACTGAAAACAATGACCAAACAGACCAAGGCTCCAGAAGTGAAGGCATGGGAACTCAGGACCAGAACTCAGAAGACTATGAACAAGACTAAGAACTCAGGAGCAGGACCCTGAAGACTTGGAACCGGACTCAAGGTCTGAAGGCTGAAGACACCAGAACACTGAGACGGACTGAAGACACAGGTCACTGGCAGAACGCTGGCACAAGCTGAAGACACCAGAATGCTGGAACAAGGCAAAGACCACTGAAACCAGTCATGGACCAGGATGCTGAAGCAGGCTGAAGACACCAGATGCTGGGACAAGGCAAAGACTAAGACACTGGAACAAGATGAAGACCACAGGAGACCTTGCAGGACCAGAGACTTAGAAACAGGAGTGAAGACCTGGCATCACAAGGAACCCACAAAACCAGGAAAAAGAGACCGGTAACCTTGCAAAGACCAGGAGCAAAAACTGATGAGCTTTTTTTTTTTAAAGGGCAGCCAAGAATGATGTCATCTGAAGGGGCCATGGGGCTTTTCCCACCACGGTCCCTTTAAGTCTTAAGCAAAGGCAGGCACGCATGCACGCGCTCGCATGCACCTAGGAGGCAATGTGCTGCATTGGGGATCATCGGCAGCGTTTCAGAGCCACACCAGCACAGAGGCGGGGTCCAGCCACGCAGGACTGGAGGTGAGAGAAGCCACTTGCGGGACCCACTTGATCGCAGGAAACCTAACACTAGGGAAGCCAGGGTTCAAATCCCACTGCCACACTTTGTGACCTTTGGCAAGTCACTACACCCTCCATTGCCTCAGGTACAAACAGACTGTTGAGTCCTCTGGGAACATGGAAGTACCTGGAGTACCTGAATGCAATTCACTTTGAAGTGTCCGAAAGGCAAAAAATAAATAGTATCGTCAGCATCTCTCAACTAAATTGTAAGCTTCACTTATGGGCCGATTCAGTAAAGTCCGCGGGAGAGCGGACAAACGCCCACTCGCCTGTGCGCGCGATTATGTATGCGCGATTATGTATGCTAATTATGACCCGGAGCGGCGGCTGTCAGCAGGTTTGACAGCCGAAGCTCAATTTTGCCAGCGTCGGTTCTCGAGTCCGCTGACAGCCACGGGCTCGGAAACCGGACGCTGGCAAAATTGAGCGTCCGGTTTTCGGCCCGACAGCCACCGGCCCATTTTAATTTTTTTTTTTTTTTTTATTCTTCGGGACCTCTGACTTAATATCGCCATGATATTAAGTCGGAGGGTGCACAAAAAAGCAGTTTTTACTGCTTTTCTGTGCACTTTCCCGGTGACAGCAGAAACTAGCGCCTACCTTTAGGTAGGCGCTAATTTCTTAAAGTAAAATGTGCGGCTTAGCTGCACATTTTACTTACTGTATCGCGCGGGCATACCTGATAGGGCCATCAACATGCATGTTGAGGGCGCTATTAGGTGCCGCGAGTTGGACGCGCATTTTCCTCCCCTTACTGAATAAGGGCTAAGGGAAAACGCGCGTCCAAGGGCAGGTTAACAGTGCACTCCATCGGAGCGCATTGTACTGTATCGGCCTGTTAGTGAGGACTTTCTCCTACTGTGCCTGATCAAAGATGTAAGGTGACATCTCTCCTCCCAGGGAAGAATCAGTACTACATGACTGCACTGGAGCATCTCAAGGTGCATCACAACACTGCTAAATATAGTCTACAAAAGACACCGGTGTGAAAGGAGACAAAAAGGTTTTCCCCTTCAAATCTAACTATTCCAGGTCTTGTTTTCTCTGTTGTTGCAGAAACATGGCTAAATCAAGGCACTTTACTGTTGCCTGTTGTTTTCTGTTTAAAATGTGTATGCATATAAGGATGTAACCAACCATGTGCACTGTAAATTGTGTGGGATATATATTTTTAATGATAAATAAAAATTTGTAAAAATCACTTCTACAGATTGATTTGCAGTACAATTCTTTTTTCTTGTTTTCCCATCTCATAGGATTAATATTGAAGCCCAATGACTGCAGCATTAGACCAGATGGAGAAATCCTGGGATATCTCCAGATAACCTCGCTGTCACGTTCCCATATTATTGTATCTCCCCTGTGCTTTCAAGTCCCAACTGAAACCTCTATCCCCTTCTGCACCCCCTAAAAAAAAACAAAAAACTATTTTTTGCAATGTTTCTCTCTAGTTTAAAACTGTCCTTTATAGCCTTTCACAAAACATTTCCCTGAGGCAACATACATGGACTATTAAATGTTAACGTAGGCTCATCGATTGAATGAAATAATGCAATTGCCGTGTTAGTCCTTTCAGAGGCATAACAAATTAAGGTTAAACATGCAAGTTGTAGGTGGAGTGATTTAATACATTAAGGACTAGCTTCTGAAAGTTTAACATTCGCCATCAGATAAGTACAAATGTCTCACATTCGTTTGACCTTTACTTCTACAGTCAATTCAGTGTTATGGATTCTCCTGTATATTTCCTGTCCCCAGGCTCATTCCTTGCAAACTCCTACCTGAGCAGAAGCCCCTGCAGGCATTTCCTGCTCTGCTTCCCGGGATTTGTCAGATGACTGTAGACCGAGCTCCTAACGCTGGATCCTGAACAGGAATTTAAAAATCCTAAGCACAGAGATCGCTCCCTTTCTTCATGGCTGCTGCTGCTACCCCTTAGGATGGGCTGCCCAAGGCATGTTGGGAGTTGTAGTACTTCCTGGACAGAATCTCCTCCCCTTCACCAATTCAGTAGTGATCTCTCTGCGCACAGCCATGCTTTATACTAGGAACTACAACTCCCCACAGCACTCGGCTTTAGCATCGTCCTGTTTCACTTCCGCCAGCTACTGCTATTGCAACGACTGACAAGAATAGTACAGAATAACCCACTAACCCTTTTGTGGCAGTCTCCTCCTTTACGTGTAACAAATAAGTGGAAATTTCCAAAACAGGGCTACTACAATATCTGATTTTATGTGTAAATCTTTTTTATTGTTGTGAAATTAGCACGTAAATGCACAGCTTCATTGAAAATAAAGAGTAGATAATTCCACAAACAGAATGTAAGCAATGAGTAATGCAAGTGTCAACAGGGGGCTAATAGTCTTACACTGTCTATAACAAATCCCCCCTTCTCCCCTTGTAGACAAGTAGAACAAGGCAAGAAGATAAGCAGACTTACATCAACTACATAGTAAGGACAAAAGCATAATTAGGTTACATTGAAGCTGATAAAACACTTCTTGGCCTTCTATAGAAAGGAATTAATACATAGATTTCCGGTTTGGAAAAATTCTACTAAATTCCTGACAATACTTTCTTTGCTCTACAGCTTTCCTTGCAACAAATAAATGGAAACCTCCAAACATAATCTAATATTTTAAAATTGTTTAATTTCCTTTTATATGGGGGGAGGGGCATATGGATATTACAAATCGAGGAAGCACGGGCAGTGTGAATTAGGAAGGAAGACAGAAGACATGGAATTGTAGTTGAGAAGGGATTTGTTGTCCAGGAGCAGAAGATAAGTCCTATAAACAAATTCAGTTACCGTTACCCAAAACAAATTATTTTCAATCATGGCCTTGCCTTTTTAACTCAGTCTTGAGTTTTTGGTCTGTACATTTTATTAATCTGTCTTGACCAGATTAGAGGTTGATTAGAGCATGGACTATCTCGTGTCTCTCTGTAAGCCGCTGTGTATGACTTGTGGCACTATTCAAATGACAATAACAATAATCATAACTTCATTTACCAGAACTGCCAAGTTTTCCAGTTCCAGGAGAAAAAGGCTTTTTACCTGTCTTTGTTTTGAAGCAATAGCCCAATGCAGGGGAGTTTGTAATCCTTTCATTCTACCTATTGAAATCAGTGCTGCAAGCAGGGCTTAATTTGTGGGGGCACTGCCTGGCATGCTGATCCACCACTTCTATTTAGATTTAAGAGGCAGAGAAGCTGGAAAGAGGGGGATGAGCCTTGAGCAGAGAGCAACCACTCTGCCCCTGTTGTTCTTTGTTCTGCCCTTTCCCTTCCTATTCTCTTCAGAGAGCAGGAAGAGAGAGTGTGATTCTGAAGCAAATACTGCAGCAGACAGAACAGACACAAAAAAATGGTTTAATTAGTACAATTTTGAAACTTGTGAGCAGTAGTGTCAAGGCTTCAACTCTGGCTACTTTGCTACTGCTCACAAGTTTCAAGCTTGTGCTAATTCAACTCCTACTTATATCTGTTACACTGGGCGTAATTTCTGGTGGAATGATCTAGAACAGTGTTCTGCCACCTTTTTTTTCCTGGGATCTAAGGAAGTGGAGCAGAGCAGAGAGAGAGAGTAAATCAGTTCTTGTGGGTGAAGGACGGCTGGATGTTGATCACTGGCTAAGGAGGAGAAAGTGTTTGGTAGTGAGTTTCTGGCCCCACCCCCTCTCACAGATCACACCTGGCCATGGCCCCCACTCTTTGCCCCTTCCCACTGCTCCATAGTTCCATTTCCTTTTTGTCTACAAATTAAGCCCTTGCTGCAGGTCTCCTAATGCAAAAAGAGTGGAGGAGTAGCCTAGTGGTTAGAGCAGTGGGCTATAAATCAGAGACACTAGAGTTCAAGTCCCACAGTCATTCCTTGTGACCTCGGGCAAGTCACTTTACCATCTATTGCCTCAGGCACAAATTTAGGCCTAAATTTATAAAAAAGCAATAAATACTGCATGCAATATAAAAAGGGGTGTATTTTATGGTAACGTATTATGCTCATTTTACCAGTGAGAGAGAGAGAGAAAGACGGACTATAAGGCCATTGTAATAGTTAGCTATTGTTCTGTTCGCACGTCTCATTCTGCATGTAAAAGTGGCCCCTAACCCCTACACTACCACTTAAATTTCACCTCGAGTTACTTGGTGGGTCTCCTAAAGTAGCATAAATAGCTACTTGCTATGGTGCCACCCCCAAAGTGTCTCTCTCTCCCTCCCTCCTCCCCTTTTAAAAATTAGCATCGCACCTTTTCGCATGCAAAAACGCCATAACGCGAGTTGATAAATGACCCTGTTAGATTGTAAGCCCTGTGGGGATAGGGAAATACTTACAGTACCTGGCTGTAATCCACGCTGAAGTGCCAAAAAGCAGGATAAAAAATATAAATAAAGACAGGGGCTCATATTGAGCACCCATTTTCCTATCACGCACACAGCCACGTTTCCTGGGCACCCAATGCAATATTTAAATGAGCTGCTGCGTTAAAAAGGATGTGCTAGGGAAGAATTGTACATCCCTAGCACTCAAATGCATCAGGCGCTCAATTCAAGCATCCATTTTATCCCACTTCAGGACAATTTCGCCCAACAGACATGCACAATAGCAAGGGGCAAAATCGGCCTGAAGCATGTCTATTGTGCGTGTATATTGTGTATTCAGAATTTTTTTTCCCATCAAGCCATTATATTATATCGTTACTCTCAACAATGGCAAGCAAGAGATTTAAGTATCGCAATGATACTATTAGGAGGAACCACAGAGGACAGTATTTTTAAAAATTTCTCCTGAGCCCTGGACTCGGGGATAGACTTAAAGCCAGCTCCATAGCTGGTGTTAAATTTGCAGCATTAAAAAGTGTGTGCTGGGCATCCAGCGATTTTCTGCATCAGAGGGTAATGACTAATAGCCTCATCTACATGGAATTTACATGTGACGAGCTCTATCCACTATGCGTTTGTATGGGAGCGCATTTTGGATGCGCTAATCTTCTTATGGCAGTGGGTGCTAGTCTAGCGTGTTCAAAACGCACATAAACTTGTGTGCTAGGCTGGGAGCACTTTATTGCATCAGCCTCTAAGAAGGGGTTGTCAGAAATCCAGAACAGCCACCTCCCTTTGGGAGACTATCATAAAACGAAGAAATTTGTTAGAAAAAAAATAAAATAAAAGGAGCAATTTACAAGGTTATAAACTTGCAGGAGGCACGGGCGCTGTTTAAAATTACCATCCTTGAGGCCCAGACAAAATGCATTCCCTGCATTAAAAAAGGTTGAAGGGAAACCAAACGACTGCCAGCATGGTTTAAGAGTGCAGTGAAAGAAGCAATTAGAACCAAAAGGGAATCATTAAAAAAAAATGGAAAGCAGACCCAAATGAGGAAAATAGGGAAGAACACAAGTATGGCAAATTAGATGTAGAAAAGTAATTATTGCAGGCAAAGAAAGAATTTGAAAAGAAGCTTGCCTTAAATGTAAAAACAAGTAATAACATCTTTTTGAAACAAAAAGCCTGTGAAAGAGTCAGTTGGGCTATTAAATGACTGAGGGGCAAAAGAATTGTTCAGGGAGGACAAGCATACAAACTAAATTAATTATTTGTCTCTGTCTTTACTGAGGGTGTCATATTCATACCCACACAGGAAACATTTTTTGAAAGTCATGGCTCTGAACAACTTAAATAAAATCACTATGAAACAGGAGGATGTAATAAATCAGATTGATAGACTAAAGAATAACAAATCACCAAGACTGGATGGTATTCACCCCAGAGCTCTGAAGGAACTGAAACATGAAACTGAAGACTTGTTTTTTGATAGACTAAAGAATGGTCAGTTTTCCAAATGGAAAAATTCATTGGTGGAGTGCCCCAGGGTGTTGCGCATCCCATCCGCGCTCGGCCCGCGCATGGGCCTGCTCACCTCGCTAGCTCCTCCGCGGGTCATGGATCGGCCTCCCCAGTGGCAGCCGCGAGCTCCTCCAGGCCACGGCGTCCCGCGGCGGCGGTCGCCGGGCCTTCCACTGCGCACCAGGCCTCACACCGGAGTTCGGCGTCCTCCGTGGCGTCGGCCACGCTCCTACGCGTGTGCACGGACAACCCGGTCTCTTGAAGGACCAGGGGCGGGTCCTAGCTCTGCGGCGCGCCCTGATTGAATGTACTACTTAAGAAAGTTCCTGCCTGCACTTCCTTGCCTTGGCAATCGGGTCGGCACTGTATGTGTACTAGTTTGCCTCCGCATTCACAGTCTTGTTCCAGCGTCCTTCTGTTCCAGCATCTGTCTGTCCCTGTCTCCCCAGGCAGCAGGGCCGGTGCAAGGGGATTTGGCGCCCTAGGCGAGCCTTCTTCCTTGCGCCCCCCCCCGGTCTCGGCCCCGACTCCTACCTCATTCTCAATCACGCCCGCTGACTGGAGTTTTCTGGGTCGCGAGCAGATTGGGCACTGCTTGCGGCCCACCAAATCTCCACTCCTCTTTGCCACCACTTGCGGCCCCATATGGCTCGCACCCAGTGGTGCACCAAGGGTCTCCAGCGCCCAGGGGCCAATGCATTTGTGTGCCACAGAAAATCAGTGGCATCTCTAGACAGAAGAATTTGTTTTGGGTGGGGGGGGGGGGGGGGGGAGCCAAAATGACATTTCTTCATCACACCCACCTCTATAGCATGGATCCTGCTTTAAAATTGGTTATAAAAAAAAGTGTTGTTAAAAAAAGTCCAAAGGGTCCTCTGCATTATTTTAAAAAGCTGGCCAGATTCACACTTCTAGTAAAACTGCTATAAAATTATTTGATAGCCTCATTCACCTAATTCTATATGGATTATGAGAGTGAAGTCTGGAATATATAGGAAGGGACAGAATGTCAATACAAATCCTGCACCTCCAGTTCTGTATCTCTGTGCATCCACTGAAATTCCCCCAAACAATGGAGCTTGGATGTTTCCCTTACAGCTCATCATACTAAAAGATATTTTCAAATTCTGGTGTCACCTCACAGTAACAGCAGCACAAACACCTTCCACTGCCAGACACATTGTGAACTAACATAAAGCACCGCAAAAGAGACACCCAAAATCTATACTGCAATCCCATCATAACATAACAGTAATAACACCAAGGACTCAAACAACAATAACCCTACCTGTGAATAAGCAAGGATAAATATTACACTGGGTCCTAGAATACCAATACACCACCTACTGAGGAAACAAAACAAACCCAATTGCTATAGATCCCTATGCTAGCAGAATCTCTCATCATGGTCACACACACAGAGCAGAGACAGACCTTCACCAAATACAGAATACAAAATAAAGGAGCACAAATTAGAAAAAACTGAAATGGAAACCCCAAGAAGCCAGACTCTGTGTATTAGCAATGGAAAAACAGAACAACCATTCCTCATAAAACAAATAAAATCAAGAAACAAAGCATCAGTTATAATAGTAAAACCATACTAATAAAATATTTTAAAACTACTGATAAATAGAATTTCTATTAATTAAAATCATATACATTTTTTACAATTTCCCAAACACCAATAAAATATTTCAAAACAGTACATATATCAAATAACATCCAATAATTAAAACTAATAAGGATTTTAAAAAGCCCCTGCTGTCCATACATGGGAGCTCTTGATTTCCAGTCACCCTGATATTGTCGAGGATTAGGAGGTTATCCTCTCTCTCTCACACATACTCACATGTCCATTCTCTCTCACACATACACTGTCACATACATACACATTCATGCTCTTATACCCAACCATAACCTCTCGCTCTCACAGACACTGACACACTCTCAGGGTGTAAGACACTCTCTTCCCCCCCCCCCCCACTCACACACACTCTTACTCCCCTGGATTTTCTCATACACACTCATGCTCTCACTGGCTCCCTCACATACACACAAACACACACTCCCAGGCAAGCTCCCACTCGTTCTCACACAGACACACACACACAGGCAAGCTCCTAGTCATTCTCACACTGAACCCCAGGCAGGCTCCCATTCATTTTCACACCATTCCCTCTCCATCCCCCAGGCATGCACACATTCATTCTCACACACACAGACCCCCAGGCAGGCACCAATTTATTCTCACACACACACATACACCACAAACAGGCAGGCGCATATTCTCACACATACAAACCCCAGGAAGACACCCATACATTCTCATACACAGACACACCCTCAGGCAGGCACCCATGCATTCACACACATACACCGCCAGGCAGACTCCCATTCATACACATGCACACACTAAAGGCAGAGACCCCCTCTCTTTCTTTTGCCAGCAACCTCAGAGCCTCTCTCATCCCTCTGCTGCCACTGTCACTGCTGCTGTATGGCTATTGCGGAGGTGCTGATTGCTGCTATTGGCACTGAAGCCCATTCTGCTGCCTCCTCTGTGCAGGCCCCATGGGCTTCCAGTTCCTCTATGCTGATCTCGTACATTGTGAGATCCGCATAGAGAAAGTACTACTCTTGCACATTCCCAAAGATTACATGTTCCAATCAGTAAAAAGTAATTTATTTCTTTTTACATTTGCTGTCTGATCTTAGTTTTCTAATCGGTTGGTCACAGGCTTTTTTTTTCCACCTTCCCTTTCTTATTTTTTTGCCAATTCCTTTTATAACATATTTCTTTTCTCTCCATCTGTCTGCTTCCCTCAAACACACAGTCAGGTTCTCATTCTCACATGCTTTCTCTCTCTCACATACACAGGCATTCTCACATGCTGTCCCTCATACAATTATTTATACACAGTCTCTCTCTTGCACATCCTGTCTAACTCTCACTCCCACATGCTGTCTTGCTCAAGCACAGGTTCTCACTGTCACATGCTCTCTCTCATACAATCATTCCTACACACAGGCTCTCACTGTCACATGCTGACTCACACACACACACAGGCTCTCTCGCACTCCCACATGCTGTCTTGCTCAAGCACAGGCTCTCACTATCACATGCTGTCTCTCACACACACAGAGGCTCTCCCATGCTGTCTCTGCAAACATTCAGGTCTTCACTCACACCCACACACACAGTCTCTCAACTCATCTCATACACGCACACATACACACTGTACAAACCCTCAGTCTCTCTCTCACCTCTGGGCCTCCTCTTCACGGGCCACTGCAGGATGGGCTCTGCAGCGGCCCCGGTCTTCTCGAGCCGCACTGATCCTCTTCTGCACGCGGCTGATGCTCCTCCTCTTTCCTGCCCGCGCGGCTCCGGCAACATTTTTCTTCCGGGGCCGCGCGGGCAGGAAGGAGGAGAAGTTCCTGCATTGGCTGATGCTCCTCCTCTTTCCTGCCCGCGCGGCTCCGGCAACATTTTTCTTCCGGGGCCGCGCGGGCAGGAAGGAGGAGAAGTTCCTGCATTGGCTGATGCTCCTCCTCTTTCCTGCTCACGCGGCCCCGGCAACATTTTTCTTCCGGGGCCGCGCGGGCAGGAAGGAGGAGAAGTTCCTGCATTGGCTGATGCTCCTCCTCTTTCCTGCCCGCGCGGCCCCGGCAACATTTTTCTTCTGGGGCCGCGCGGGCAGGAAGGAGGAGGAGGAGCACCAGCATGTTTAGACGCGACTGTACCACGGTCCTGCCGATCTTCTTGCTGTGTGTATCCGGCACACAGCATAGCAGTAGTTCACCGCTCAGCCGCCATTGGGATGACGTCCACCGGCGGCCATTGGCCATCAGCGGCTCGGCGCCCCCTAATGCTCAGCGCCCTAGGCGATCGCCTAGTTCGCCTAGTGCTTCCGCCGGCCCTGCCAGGCAGTACCTTCGGACTGATTCTCTGGTACTGACCTCTGCCTGCTTCATTGACCATTCTGATCGCTGCCTGGATTTTGACCTTTGCCTGCCTTCGTGACCTCGTCTGATCTCTGGAACCTGACCCCTGCTTCGTTGACTACTCTTGGACTGATTCCTGGTATATGACTCCTGCTTTGGCTGGCTTCCCTCAGACTAATCCTCGGAACCTGACCCCGGCTGCCATTGACCACGCCTCCTTGATTCTGGCTCTGTCCCTTGTCTTGTCATCGCCTATGCTGTATTGGCCTTCTCTGATACTCCAGGCCTACAGTCTAGTGACCAACCGCGCTCCCTTGCTTCTGGTGGACACACCTCTATACTGCCTCTACGGGAGACCCTGCGAGGCCCACCTAAGACCAAGCGGCCCAGGTCCCCAAGGACTCCACTCGGGGGGACCGCGGGCTTCCAGTGGTGAAGCTCCTTCTAGCTTCTGTCTCCTCCTGTGCTCCACCCCCTGGGGGCAGGTGCTCCCTGGGCCCGACCAGGGAACAGTCCTACACTGCTCCAGAACAAGGGTCTACCTCCAAGCTCAACAAGTTGCCAAGGCTATGGACTTGGAGTATCCCGCCTCCAGGGCCCTACCGGGTTTGACCGCAACAGTCCAAGAACATCGCAGAGCATTGGAATTGCTTACCTCTTTGGTGGAAGAGCTCCGTTCCCAGTTGCGAGATACAGCTTTGGCCAATCCCGTGGGTCTATCGGCCTCTATGCTACCCAAAGCATCCTTGGCGCTCCCTGCACTTCTTCGATACAATGGGGACCCATGCTTCTGCCGTGGCTTCCTCAATCAGTGCTTCATGCGATTTGCACTGCAACCCTCCTTGTTCCTGAAGGAAACCACTATAGTAATCTTCATCCTTTCCTGCCTAGAGGAGAAGGCCTTAGCATGGGCTTCTCCATTGTGGGAACGCTCCGATCCCATGCTCTCCAAGTTATCCGAGTTCGTTGCTCTCTTCAAGCAGATCTTCAGAGACCCAGGCCGCCAAGCTGTAGCCAGCCATAATCTACTCCACCTCCGACAAGGGTCAAGGACCCTCTCAGAGTATACGGTGGAATTCAGGACCCTGGCTACTGAGCTTGTGTGGCAAGAAGATTGTCTGCAAGCCATCTTCCTAGATGGTCTCTTCAGCGCTCTCACAGATGAACTCTCTGTCCGTGAGACTCCCACGTTTCTAGAGGACCTGATTTCCCTCACCGGGAAGATCGACCATCTACTCCAGCAACGTCGCCTAGAAGTAAAGGCCTCTCACTCTCCTACACCACGTCCCATGCGTGTCGAGAATCCTCCAGCCAAGACGCCATCACCACTACCTCCTCCTGTTGTAGAAGCCATGGAGGTGAACCGTGGACGACTGTCTCTGACCGAACGTCTTCGTCAGAGGAAGGAAGGTCTTTATCTTTACTGTGGCTTTTCCGGATATCTTCGGCAGTCCTGTCTGGTCCGTCTGGAAAACTGCAACGCCTGAGCCCGGCAGGGGTCCCGAGCTTGGGCGCTACTGTCACTGGCCCCCAACCTCTGCTTCCAGTCTCTCTGGGCATCGAGTCCCACTCCTTCGCCACCACTGCCCTTGTCGATACAGAGGCAAGTGGCAGCTTCATCATGGATAACATCGTCAAGCTTCTGAACATTCTTCTTCAGCCACTAGAGGTGAGCCTTCGTATCGCCTCCATCCAAGGAGAGCATCTTCCAGAGATCATCACCCATCGAACAGTGGCCGTTCGTCTTACTGTGGGCACGCGCCACACATCCAGTCATCCTAGGGCTGCCCTGGCTCTAGGCCCACGAACCCCAATTCGATTGGCATTTCCTGCAATTGGTGCAGTGGGGTTCCAAATGCCAGAAGACATGCCTATGTCAAGTATCTCCAGCTGCCTCCGTCTTGAAGTCTACCACCGTATCTGGATTGCCTACCCAGTATGCCGAGTTTGAAGACGTCTTCTCGAAGCAGAAGGCTGACATGCTACCTCCACTACTTAAGCTGAATTGCCCTATAGAACTTCTGCCAGGCACCATGCCTCCCAAGGGCAGAACTTATCCATTGTCTCGTCCAGAAACCCTAGCCATGTCTGAATATATTAAAGAAAACTTAGAAAAGGGGTTCATTAGACCCTCTGATTCACCCGCCAGAGCGGGCTTTTTCTTCATCAAGAAAAGGGACGGCGGATTTCGCCCTTGTATTGACTACAGAGGGCTCAACGACATAACCCGAAAGGACCGGTACCCACTGCCCCTTTTCAGTGAGCTGTTTAACCACCTCCAAGGGGCTTGGATCTTTACCAAGTTGGATCTGAGGGGTGCGTACAATCTGGTACACATCCAACCTGAAGATATTTGGAAGATCGCATTCAACACGAGGGATGGTCTCTATGAATACACCATGATGCCCTTCGGTCTATATAATGCCCCAGCGGTCTTTCAACGCCTCATGAACGAAATCCTCTGAGACCTTTTGTACTCCTTCGTAATCGTATACCTTGACGACATTTTGATCTTGTCTAAGGACCTTGAATCCCACCGAGATCATGTTAGGATCGTACTTCAATGCCTAAGAGAAAATCATCTTTATGCCAAATCAGAAAAGTGCCTCTTTGAGCAAAACTGTTTACCCTTCCTAGGGTACATCATATCCAATCGAGGATTCTCCATGGATCCAGAGAAAGTCCAGGGCATCCGGGCTGGCCCCAGCCAGTTGGCCTACAGGCTTTACAGTGCTTCCTTGGCTTTACTATTACAGGAGCTTCATTACCAAGTACTCAACCCTAACTGCTCCGCTCAGTGCCATGACCAAGAAAGGGGCTAACACTCGTGTGTGGACTCCCAAAGCACAAGCCACCTTTCAGATGCTAAAAGAAGCATTCTGTTCTGGCCCCTGTCTTCAGCACCCAAACCCAAGACGCCCATTCATCATAGAAGTCGACGCTTCTGCAATCGGAGCGGGGGCAGTCTTAAGCCAGTTTTTTCCAAAGGGTAAACTGATACCATGTTCATTCTATTCACACAAGTTTTATCCTACAAAGCAACCCTACAACGTCGGTGACCGAGAACTTCTAGCTGTCAAGCTGGTGCTCCAAGAGTGGCGTCCCTGGTTGGAAGAGGCGCTTACTTTCAGATGCCTATCTGGGATACCAGGTACTCGCTCATCGAGGGCCTGCTCTCCCTGCCTTGGTGCCTGTAATCCAACTACTTTTGCCTGCTGGGATCTCCATCTTTACAGCTATCAACTTAGTGAGTAATCTAACCTTTGTCAGTCTGTCTCATCTACAGCTCAGCACAGGGAACCTGCACCTAGGACTCCCTCTACTACCGTGTGCTGCTACCATCTTCCATTGTAGGATGGGTCTCCTCTGCCGAGGGCCCCTGGACTGCCGCTACCGTATCACTTCACTACTTCCACCTCTGGTGGTATCATCCAGCTGTATAATAAAGACAATACCTTCTGTGTTTGCGTGCCCCGAATCTAGCCTAGTACTGCGGTTCCTCACGGGGCTCCTCCCTGTGGGAGTGGCCATCACCGCAGTACCCAAGAATCCACTCAAACACCTCAAAACCATAACACAACCGCTTCTAGCACCTACCGAGCCATGGTCCAGCATCTCAACAGACTTCATCACAGACCTGCCTCCGTCCCAGAACAATACCGTGATCTGGGTCATCATCTACTGTTTTTCGAAAATGGGTCACTTCATTCCCCTGCCTGGCCTCCCATCGGCCCCAGAGTTAGCCAAGTTGCTTTTGAAACATATCTTCCATCTCCATGAACTCCCACAGGAAATCATATTCGACTGAGGACCACAGTTCGTCGCAAGATACTGGCGCTCTCTATGCAAAAAGTTCAACTTGAATTTTACGTTGGCCTATCACCCACAGGCCAAAGGTCAAGCTGAAACCACTAACCAGACCTTGAAAACATTTCTTCGTTCCTACGTAAATGACCAGCAGGACAATTGATCCAACCTGTTACCCTAGGCTGAGTTGTCACATAATACCCATGTTGCTGCTGCCACCGATTATCTCCGTGGATTTGGGCGACAACCTCGGTTGCCACTACCAGTTCCTTCTCCAACCACGCAGTTCATGGCCCACACCATTCACCAGGTGAGGAATCAAGTCAAAGAACGCCTTACTCAGGCCGCCGAGCTCTCCAAGTGCACTTCAGATGCCCATAGCCGTCCTGCTCCACTCTTCCGTCCTGGTCAGAAGGTGTGGTTAAGCACCCGACATATAAGGTTAAGACACCCTTCTCATCGCCTGCCACCCAAGTTCATTGGCCCGTTTCCAGTTCTCCGGAGAGTGGGAGCAGTGTCTTATCAGCTTCAACTACCTCGTGCCATGGGCATCCATAACATATTCCATGTTTCTCTTTTGAAACCATTGGTCCTCTCCTGGCCCTCTCGCAGAGACCCCTCACCTCCGCAGATCTCCACTGAACCCGATTCTACGCTGCAGGTAAGAGAGGTTCTCGACGTCCGTCGGTGTCGAGGTAGATAGGAATACCTCTTATCCTGGGAAGGTAATGGGGCCAAGGAGAACTCATGGGAACCTTCCCATAATATCCTTGATAAAGAGCTCGTCAAGGCTTTCCATAAAACTCATCCTGAAAAACCACGGCCGCGTAGAGGGAGGCCGAGAAGGAGGGGGTACTGTTGCGCACCCCATCCACGCTCGTCACGGGTTGGCCTCCACAGCGGCAGCCGCAAGCTCCTCCAGGCCATGGCATCCCATGGCGGCAATCGCCGGGCCTTCCACTGTGCACCAGGCCTCACGCCGGAGTTCTGCGTCCTCCATGGCATCGGCGACGTCCCTACATGCAAGCGGACCGCCCAGTCACTTGTAGGGCCTGGGGCGGGTCCTAGCTCCACAGCGCAGCCTGATTGAATGTACTACTTAAGGAAGTTCCTGCCTGCACTTCCTTACCTTGGCAATCGGATCGGTACTGTATGTGTACTAGTTTGCCTCCGCGTTCACAGTATTATTCCAGTCTTGTTCCAGCCTTGTTCCAGCAACCTTCTATTCCAGGGTTCTGTCTGTCTGTCCCTGTCTCCCCAGGTAATACCTTCGGAATGATTTTCTGGTACTATCCTCTGCCTGCTTCATTGACCATTCTGATCGCTGCCTGGTTTCTGACCTTTGCCTGCCTTCGTGACCTCGCCTGACCTCTGGAACCTGACCCCTGCTTCGTTGACTACTCTCGGACTGATTCCTGGTATCTGACTCCTGCATTGGCTGACTTCCCTCGGACTGATTCTCGGAACCTGACCCCGGCTGCCATTGACCACGCCTCCTTGATTCTGGCTCTGTCCCTTGCCTTGTCATCTCCTACGCTGTATTGGTCTTCTCTGATTCTCCAGGCCTACAGTCTAGTGACCGAACCCGCTCCCTTGCTACTGGTGGGCACACCTCTATACTTCCTCTCCGGGAGACCCTGCAAGGCCCACCTAAGTCCAAGCGGCCCGGGTTCCCAAGGGCTCCACCCTGGGGGACCGCAGGCTTCCAGTGGTGAAGCTCCTTCTAGCTTCTGTCTCCTCCTGTGCTCCGCCCCCCCCGGGGGTAAGTGCTCCCTGAGCCCAACCAGGGAGCCGTCCTACACTGCTCCAGGACAAGGGTCCATCTCCAAGCGCAACACCAGGGGTCTGTACTTGGACCTGTAGTATTTAGCATATTCATAAATGATCTGGAGAAAGGAATAATGAGTGATGTGACCAAATTTGCAGATGATGCAAAATTGTCTCAATTCATTAAAACAGTAGCGGATTATGAGGAACCGCAGTAAAAAAAAAAAACACCTTGTGAGCCTAGTAGACTGGGCATATAAATGGATGATGCAATTTAATGTGGACAAGTGCATAGTAATGCACGTAGGGAAAAATAATTCCAACTACAAGTACACAATACAAGGCTCTATGTTAGGAGTCACCATCCAGGAAATGGACCTCGGAGTCCTTGTGGACAATACCTTGAAATCTTCAGTTCAGTGTGTGGCAGCAGTCAAAAAGGCAAATAGATGTTAAGAATTATTTGCACAGAAACAAAGATTAAAAAATCAAAACGACTATATAAGTTGATACTTTTTTATTGGACTAACTTAATACATTTCTTGATGAATAAAAATTCCAAACCAAAGAAATTGTTGCGTCTGTCGGGGTCAGACGGCTTCACCCCTTATGCCTCACCTTTTTCTTGGCTCCTCCCGCTCACCTTGGGAAGATGGCTACAGCCACGTCTGCAAGCCGCCCTCTCCGGGGTCCCCGGAACGGCTATGGCGTTGCCTCCCGCTATGTTCCTCCCAAGGCCCTACTAGGGTGCGCACGCACGTGCTACCCACGTCTTTATTCCAGCTATGGCATGAACCTCGGGGGCGTTCCCCTCAAGTGACATCTCGCCATTCGGGTATTTAGCCTGTACTTGTTTGCTATCTCATTGCGTTAGCAAGGATTGGTCTTGGCCGGTCTAAGCTACTCTGTCGCTTCCGTGCTGCTGCTGGAAGCTCTCTCTCTCTGCCCTTCGGGGTAATCTCTAACCTGGGTACCCACTCCTCGGGGGCCCTCTGCTTTATTTCAGGTGCCTTACAGGGATCAGGTACTCACTCCTCGAGGGCCTGCTCTCCCTTCCTCGGTGCCTGGTGGAATCGCCAACCTACAGCTACCATCTAGTGAGTAATCTCTCAGTCTGTCTCATCTACAGCATTGCCTTGCTGGGAAACCTTCACCTGAATCCCTCTATACCAACGTGGTGAGACAGGTCCCCTCTGCCAAGGGTCCCAAGGCTGCTACCTCCGGATCACCTCACTACTGCCATCTCTGGTGGTACTCATCAAAGCTGTACAATAAAAGATCTGAATCTGTGAATGTGCGTCCTGAGTCTAGCCCAGTACTGTGGCTCCCCACAGGGCTCCTCCCCATGGGTATGGTCATCTGCCACAGTACCCAAAAATCCACCCAAACACCGCTAACCATAACAGATATCACCTAACTATAATATGTACAAATACAAAAAAATTACAAAATGTTTTTATTAATTTCACAGAATTTTTCTAATAACCCCTGTGCAAAAAAGAGTTACCAGATTCTTTTAGAATTAAGACCAAATACACATAGCAGTGCAATAATAATGGGAGATTTCAATTACCCCAACATTGACTGGGTAAATGTAACATCAGGACTTGCTAGAGCCATACAGTTCCTGAATGTAATAAATGACTGCTTCATGGAGCAATTGGCTCAGGAACCAACAAGAGAGGGAGCTATTTTAGATTTAAAAGGTGCAGCTACAAAGGTTAAAAGTGTTCAACAGTCATGGACATTGTTTAAAAATACAATCCTTGAGGCGCAGTCCATATGTATTCCACACATTAAAAAAGGTGGAAGGAAGGCAAAATGATTACCATCATGGTTAAAAGGTGAGGTGAAAGAGGTTATTTTAGCCAAAAAAACATCCTTCAAAAATTGGAAGAAGGATCCATCTGAAGAAAATAAGATAAAACATAAGCATGGTCAAGTTAAGTGTAAAATATTGATAAGACAGGGAAAGAGAGAATTTGAAATGAAGTTGGCCATAGAGGCAAAAACTCATAATAAAAACTTTTTAAAATATATCCGAATCAAGAAACCTGTGAGAGAGTCGGTTGGACCATTAGATGACGGAGGGGAAAAAGGGGCTTTTAGGGAAGATAAGGCCATTGCAAAAAGACTAAATGAATTCTTTGCTTCCGTGTTTACTAATGAGGATGTTGGGGAGATACCAGTTTTGGAGATGGTTTTCAGGGGTGATGAATCAGACGAACTGAACGAAATCACTGTGAACTTGGAAGATGTAGTAGGCCAGACTGACAAACTAAAGAGTAGCAAATCACCTGGACCAGATGGACTTCTCCAAGAACTTATCCAATCCTTTTTTAAACACAGCTATACTAACTGCACTAACTACATTCTCTGGCAACAAATTCCAGAGTTTAATTGTGCGTTGAGTAAAAAAGAACTTTCTCCGATTAGTTTTAAATGTGCCCCATGCTAACTTCATGGAGTGCCCCCTAGTCTTTCTACTATCCGAAAGAGTAAATAACCGATTCACATCTACCCGTTCTAGACCTCTCATGATTTTAAACACCTCTATCATATCCCCCCTCAGTCGTCTCTTCTCCAAGCTGAAAAGTCCTAACCTCTTTAGTCTTTCCTCATAGGGGAGTTGTTCCATTCCCCTTATCATTTTGGTAGCCCTTCTCTGTACCTTCTCCATCGCAATTATATCTTTTTTGAGATGCGGCGACCAGAATTGTACACAGTATTCAGGGTGCGGTCTCACCATGGAGCGATACAGAGGCATTATTTATTTATTTATTTTTAATTTTTATATACCGGAATTCCTGTATGCAATACAAATCAATCCGGTTTACAAGTAACGAAAAAGGTTGCCCTGGTCTGGGAGGTTAGACCGGGGTTTTTTACATAGAACATTGAACAGTAACAATCAACCATTGAACATTATTACATTATTACAAGGAACATTGCAAGTAACTATAAATATTTAACAAATGACAAATATGACATTTTCCGTTTTATTCATATGGGAGAAAAACCATATAAATGTTCTGAATGTGATAAATGCTTCAGTTCTAAATCACACCTCAAAAGTCATGAAAGAACACACACAGTGGAGGAACTATTTAAATGTTCTGAATGTAATAAATGTTTCAGAATGAAATTCTATCTTGAAACCCACAAAAGAATACATACTGGTGAGAAACCAATTAAATGATCTGAATGTGATAAATCTTTCACCTGTGAATCAATGCTGAAATACCACTAAAGAATACATATGGAGGTAAAACCATTTAAATGTTCTGAATGTGATAAATGTTACAGTTGGACAGCTGGCCTTAGAAAACATAAAAGGAAACACTCTGAAGCGAAACCATTCTAGTACTCTAAATGTGATAAATGCTACGATTGGAAAGCTGCACTTAATAACCTTAAAAGAAAGAAACCATTTGAATGTACTTAATCTGATAAATGCTTGTCAAATGTGAATTTAAACATAAAACGACACACTTGAGAGAAACCATTTGTGTCCTGAATGTGATAAAATTTTCAGTCAAAAGAATATACATAGAAAGAATATCACAGTGAGAAATGTTTTCTTAAATGAATTCACACTGGATAGAAACCTTTTAAATATTCGAAATCTGATCAGTGTTTTGGTTAGAACTATTCACTTAAAATCTACAAAAGAATACACACTGGATAGAAGCATTTAAATGTTTAGAGTATGTAAATATTTTAGTAAGAAATCTGAACTTAAAGACATGAAAAAATACACACTAGAGAGAAACCACTTTAATGCTCTGAATATGATAAATGTTTCAGTTGGATATGTCTTTAAAGCCAGGAAAGAATACACACTGCTGAGATAAAATAGAAGGATCAGAACAATGCAAAATTAACTTGGAAAAATCAAAAGGAAAGTTACAGGGCATCCAGGCAGATACGATTTACTATTACAAAGATAATGGAGCAGACAGAAATGGAAGAGGCATCTGATGAGATATCCCTGAAAGATAATGATGCACTGCAGGAGGAGGTGAATAAAGTAAGACAGACCATGAACCAGAATGAAGAAAGGAATCAGGAGATTGAAGAATTGACGATTGAGCTTCTGGTTTATATGGGGAAGGATAGGTATTCAGAAGATAACTTTAACAATCCTAGTTAAAAGCATGTTAAGTGATATGAACAAGATCATAATCCATATTAAGGATACATCTATTAATATCATGGACATAAACTGGATACAATAAGGTGTAGCAAAAATTATTACTGAGAGAATCTTACCAACAAGGACACAAAGCTAGAAGAACAGGAGAAAGATAATTCCTCCTTGGAGAGAAACTCATAGAAGAAAAAAATGAAGTCACTGCATGCAGATGTGTCACCGGTAGACACATACATTAAAGGACTGAGAACACTAAAAGTAATGAGAAAAATCCAAACCATAAAGCTAAGGTATTCTGCACTCTCTGAAGAAGTCCTTAAATTGATATCCTTCAATAACAAACAGAAAATAAGAGCAGAAGCACAAAACCTGTGAAGATATGAAGAAAACAGAAAGGAGAGGCACTAAAATAAAACATTTAGGCCTGGATTTTCCTACAGCGCAGAGCTCTTTGAATCGCGCGGTAACGAGGGGCGGGCCTGCGAAATCCGGCAACGATCTCACCACCGTTGTGTTATCGCTACCGGCTTTCGCACCCAATAGCGCCATTGTAAAAGGTGGTGCTATTGGGCGCGCTACTGGCAGTGATAAAGGTTCTTACCTTTTCGCTGCCAGCGATGTTTCCGCCGCGTCCACTCCGGTGCTGACGCCGACCCGACTTCGCCCTGATTTAGCTATCGCAAGCGAAAAGTCCCTTTTCGCGTGCGATAGGGTTAGAAAATAAACCCCTTAGAGAGAAGCCAAAACGGTTCTATAGGGAATTAGAAAAGAGCATTAGTACCAACAAAAGATGGAACAGAACAGTTTTGGAGAAATTTGTATGAAGATCCTATAGAGTATAACAGAGAAGCAGAATTGTTGCCCAGCATTCAGGGGAGTATAGAAAAGGCAAATATCAAAACTATGAAATGAGCTGAAGTGACACTAATTGAGCTGGAAGCTGGGTTAAAACGAGCCCCAAATTGGAATTGCCTTGACCCTAATGGAGTGCCCAACTTTGGCTCAAATATTTGACCTCTCTCCACCAAGACATGATGGCTAATGAAAGGAAGAACACTCCTCTGCTAAAAAGAGAGCCAAATAACATCCCCAAAAGCTATCGACCAAAACCTTGCCTACAATCTAAAGCCTGTTAACTGCAATAGATGCAGATAGAATATATCAATTCTAATAAAATCTTGGTAATAGAAGGGTAACAAAAGAGGAGCATATGCAACCAAAGACCAGCTGAAGCTGAATAAAGCCATTATGACTAGCTGTATAAATAGCCAAAACCTCAGAATAGAAACTATAAGAAAATCTTTGAGAGCATACCATACTCTTTGATAATAAATTGCCTTGAAATATACAAAGTGATCCCTGGACTAATAGAGTACAACAAGTTCACCATGAAAATGTGGCAGACTACATTCCATCTGAATTGAGGATGTACAATATGTCATCTCTAACATTAAGATCCAGCGCGAAATATTTCAGGGAGATTCTCTGTCACTTGAATTAATTCCTTAGGTTATTGAATTAGCCTTTATACTAGAGCAACTGATCCTTTACAAATAATACCTCACTTACTATGTGAAGATGATTTGAAACTCTACAGTTCTTGTGATGCTCCCTTAGCAGAACAACTCCAGTTAGTGAATTGTTTCGCAGATGACATCAGGGAGACATTTGGCCTGGAAAAATGTGCTAAGGCAAGTTTCCTTAAAGGAAAATTAAACAAAACTGAAACATCTTCCTGATTGAAGATTGCAATATAAAGGAACTGGAGCAGAAAGGTGTATATAAATATCTAGGCAGAAAGAAAGATGGAAGCATTCGATATTAAATATTGAGAGAAAAAATGAGTAAAGAATACTATAGGAGATTGAAGCTGATATTGAAAAGTGCCTTAACTGCACGGAATAAGATACAAGCTATTAACCAACTAGTAATTCCTGCATTATCATACAGTTTCGGAATAGTAGACTGGCCCCATAAATATGTTGAAGTATTGGATGTAGAAATAAGAAAGCATCATCAGTGCTTAAGCTTGGACAATCATTCAGAAAATAGAGGTAATGGCTGAAAATACACCAGCATCCAAAGAAAAGAAGCTACATAATTAGCAAAAGAAGAAAAAAAAAACTTTGAAGAATCAGATCAGATCATGTGATGAAGTGAATGTGAGTGGACACTGAAGAGGAGGGCTCCAGGTGCCATCCCTGAGAAATTATAATTTCTTAAAGGTTTGTGCGCTTCCTGTTTTAGCACAAGAACTATTGGGCCTTCTAGTGTATAAACAAACACGTGCGTCTACCATAATCCATCATGAACAATGGATCTCCATACTATCCCCTAGTTCTGAATAAGAGCTTACCCTGACTCTTAACTGTTGTTATTATCCTAAGCACTACGTTCCTCTAGACCTTTCTTTCGAGCAGTCTTTGCTTCCAAGTTTACCACCCTTGTTGAATGTAACTTTGTTCTTCCTGTTTTACCTACGGTTTTGGTTACAGTTCCCCCCTTCGATGTAAACCGATCTGATATGGTCCCAACCATGAAGGTCGGTATAGAAAAGTGTTAAATAAATAAATAAATAAATAAGGCATGGCCACTAAACCTGGGAAAATGGAGAAGGAAAAGACTTAGTCACAGGATACCAAAATGGCCGACGCCAGGGAGGAGGTAACACAAGCTGTGCAAGATAAAATGATCGCTGATTTAACCACTGGAGAGTCATTTAGATAAATTTAATGAGAGCATAGGAGAGTTGAAAACATTGATACAAGATGTTGGAACTCAAAATGCTACTGCAGAGTTAGAGGATGAAAATGTGACCCTGCAAACAAAAGTACATGACTTGGAAAAATTAGCAGCCAGCTACACTATGAAACTAGACAATCCTGAATAGATTGCAACCTAAACTTCCAATTTATCATATTGCTGAAAGCATAGCCTATTCTCAACTGGTTACTTTGCTTGAAACGTGGTTATCATATGAAGTAAAAGTCCTGGATTTTGTTGGCAAAATAGCAGATTCAAAACAATGCAGGTAAACACCACAACCCCCAGAGTAGTAATTGCAAAATTCCTTAACTACTCTCATAAGATGAAACTCGTGCAAGCCTATAGAAGACGTAAAAAAGTAACTCACCAAGGAAACAAGGTTCAAATCGTCCAGGATTTCTCGGCTACAGTGGTTGCTAAATGAATTTACCTCTATTTGCTCAGAGCTGGTACACTTGAATACAAATTCACATTGCAATATCCAGCCAAATTGAGATCTGGCACAACGGTACGATGCAGACTTTGAAAGCTGCTTAAGGTGAAATTGTATTTGGAATTTCTGTCAGAGAACGCTCCCTGCTTGGAGTAACTGAGGCTCCACTTCTGAATGATGGGAGTTGCATGCATATTCAAGAGCCGGGGTTCACAAATTCCCTTTCCATCAGATTGATGATGTCCTTCTGTTCAGAAGGCCACTTTGAGAATCTATCAAATTATAATACTAACTGTTGAATATGTTAGACTGTTTCACAGTATGTGATTGTGTCCATTCTGCACTGTTTTATTTTTTCATTAACACTACAGCGGCACCAGTACATATGATCAGACAAGTGTGGAATCCTAGATAAGATAAGACCATCTGGTTATGGGTATCTAGGGCCTCTATACAAAGATCAACTAAGAAAAGTGCTACTATGGAACAACAATAAGCAAAGCTAAGCAGTTATGTATGTACTGCATCGTAATGGGTCATATGCTTAGATTAAGAAATAAGTCTGAGATTTTGCCTTATTATTAGAATGCACCTGGAATGAAATCATAGTGAAACTAGCAAGAAGATCCCCTTTTACTATCTTTCTGATTAACATGTATTGAACAAAAGAAATGGGAAAACATCAAATAGTATTCTCTCCAAAATGGAGGACCATAGGTCACTTTGTCCTTGGATCTAATATGCAGGACGAGAAATAGAATGGAAGAAGAAATAGTCTATATTAGCTTATGTCAGATGATTATTAATCATTGTAATCTGGCATGGAGGAATAAACCCCATCCATGATTGGTTCCATGGTGTTTATACAAAAGAACTGCTTCACCTTCGTGTAACTCCCAATCTCAATACTCCTATAACACTAGGCTTATATTGGAGGAATATACCATTTTCAACCAGACCTCATAACCAATATCCGGTGCTACAATGCACGGAATTAATACCACATATTTTGAATAAACTCATGTGTGGAATATTTTTAATCATTGGTCATTGGTTGTTGGATTCGATTATTTCTTTTTCTTTTAAATGTTCATTTTTTACTTTTTTTGTCTTTTTAAATTTTACATTTGTAAATTTGCATGTAACATACTTGATATATAATCTGCTGAGAAGCTGAATGTTTCCTTCAATTTGTTGGGATCCATTTTAGGCAGTGAGACTTAACACTATTATACAAAAGAACTGCTTCACCTTCGTGTAACTCCCAATCTCAATACTCCTATAACACTAGGCTTATATTGGAGGAATATACCATTTTCAACCAGACCTCATAACCAATATCCGGTGCTACAATGCACGGAATTAATACCACATATTTTGAATAAACTCATGTGTGGAATATTTTTAATCATTGGTCATTGGTTGTTGGATTCGATTATTTCTTTTTCTTTTAAATGTTCATTTTTTACTTTTTTTGTCTTTTTAAATTTTACATTTGTAAATTTGCATGTAACATACTTGATATATAATCTGCTGAGAAGCTGAATGTTTCCTTCAATTTGTTGGGATCCATTTTAGGCAGTGAGACTTAACACTATTATACAAAAGAACTGCTTCACCTTCGTGTAACTCCCAATCTCAATACTCCTATAACACTAGGCTTATATTGGAGGAATATACCATTTTCAACCAGACCTCATAACCAATATCCGGTGCTACAATGCACGGAATTAATACCACATATTTTGAATAAACTCATGTGTGGAATATTTTTAATCATTGGTCATTGGTTGTTGGATTCGATTATTTCTTTTTCTTTTTCTTTTAAATGACCAATGACCAATGATTAAAAATATTCCACACATGAGTTTATTCAAAATATGTGGTATTAATTCCGTGCATTGTAGCACCGGATATTGGTTATGAGGTCTGGTTGAAAATGGTATATTCCTCCAATATAAGCCTAGTGTTATAGGAGTATTGAGATTGGGAGTTACACGAAGGTGAAGCAGTTCTTTTGTATAATAGTGTTAAGTCTCACTGCCTAAAATGGATCCCAACAAATTGAAGGAAACATTCAGCTTCTCAGCAGATTATATATCAAGTATGTTACATGCAAATTTACAAATGTAAAATTTAAAAAGACAAAAAAGTAAAAAATGAACATTTAAAAGAAAAAGAAATAATCGAATCCAACAACCAATGACCAATGATTAAAAATATTCCACACATGAGTTTATTCAAAATATGTGGTATTAATTCCGTGCATTGTAGCACCGGATATTGGTTATGAGGTCTGGTTGAAAATGGTATATTCCTCCAATATAAGCCTAGTGTTATAGGAGTATTGAGATTGGGAGTTACACGAAGGTGAAGCAGTTCTTTTGTATAATAGTGTTAAGTCTCACTGCCTAAAATGGATCCCAACAAATTGAAGGAAACATTCAGCTTCTCAGCAGATTATATATCAAGTATGTTACATGCAAATTTACAAATGTAAAATTTAAAAAGACAAAAAAAGTAAAAAATGAACATTTAAAAGAAAAAGAAATAATCGAATCCAACAACCAATGACCAATGATTAAAAATATTCCACACATGAGTTTATTCAAAATATGTGGTATTAATTCCGTGCATTGTAGCACCGGATATTGGTTATGAGGTCTGGTTGAAAATGGTATATTCCTCCAATATAAGCCTAGTGTTATAGGAGTATTGAGATTGGGAGTTACACGAAGGTGAAGCAGTTCTTTTGTATAATAGTGTTAAGTCTCACTGCCTAAAATGGATCCCAACAAATTGAAGGAAACATTCAGCTTCTCAGCAGATTATATATCAAGTATGTTACATGCAAATTTACAAATGTAAAATTTAAAAAGACAAAAAAAGTAAAAAATGAACATTTAAAAGAAAAAGAAATAATCGAATCCAACAACCAATGACCAATGATTAAAAATATTCCACACATGAGTTTATTCAAAATATGTGGTATTAATTCCGTGCATTGTAGCACCGGATATTGGTTATGAGGTCTGGTTGAAAATGGTATATTCCTCCAATATAAGCCTAGTGTTATAGGAGTATTGAGATTGGGAGTTACACGAAGGTGAAGCAGTTCTTTTGTATAATAGTGTTAAGTCTCACTGCCTAAAATGGATCCCAACAAATTGAAGGAAACATTCAGCTTCTCAGCAGATTATATATCAAGTATGTTACATGCAAATTTACAAATGTAAAATTTAAAAAGACAAAAAAAGTAAAAAATGAACATTTAAAAGAAAAAGAAATAATCGAATCCAACAACCAATGACCAATGATTAAAAATATTCCACACATGAGTTTATTCAAAATATGTGGTATTAATTCCGTGCATTGTAGCACCGGATATTGGTTATGAGGTCTGGTTGAAAATGGTATATTCCTCCAATATAAGCCTAGTGTTATAGGAGTATTGATATTGTGGTTCCATGGTGTGACACAAATAGAAGAAAAGGAGTAAGAAAGAAACAAGAAAGTGATTGGTTAGGTATGTTTGTAATGTTAAGGAAAAGTATATAATGATCTGTCCATGCGATTATAAGGGGAGCGACTGTTAGTTTTATTGTTGTGTATTCAAGATTAGCTTCTTGCAATAAAACCACAAATAAAAAAGCAGAAGTACTGGTGTCCTGCAAATAATTTTGGTGCAGCTTGTTTGTACTATAGAACAGTTGCTTCTGGAGACAAAGGGACCTGTAAATCAATTTATTCTGATATCAGGATTTTTGGAAAAGAAATAAAGGACAGTTTTCCCTATTTCTGCACAAGTTTCCAAAAGGATTCTTGTTTTATGATAAGAGGGCTCAGTGCCAAAAAATGTGTTATTGAGCAGTTAAGTTGTTTAGCCAACATAATAGTATTTGTAGAAGTTTTAACATTATTACATCTTTTCTGGTGGATGAGATCTGGGGTAGCACCTGAAAGCTTCTAATGTGATCTCCTGACTCCTTAAGGGTCTGTTTTGAAAAGCTGAAGGTATATTTGGAGAGGGGGTGTTTTGGGGCTGTGAAGGGGGGGGGGGGGGAGAAGGTGAGATGGAAGGAGAGGATGGAGAGAGTTGGGGGTATTAATGCATTTTTGATGGTGTGTGGGATGATGGCCAGAATAATATGTTCATTATGTTTTGCTGACAAATATGTTATATCAACTGTGGAGGGGTTGCTACTCTTTCTGGGATGGGTGGCCCAACTGCAATACAAATTTTCTTTCTGCAGGTTTTATTCTTGTTTTAATTTATAACAAAGGATAAAATTGCTTCTGGAATGTGGCAGACCTAGGTATGCCTCCCAAAAGGGAAAAGGTGTTAAGCCATCTCAAGACACGCAAATGCAGTATGGCACTCCTGCAAGAGACACAGCTATCAGAGTTAGAGTGCTGCATTTGTGGACCCTTGGGTTTTGGTGAGATTGGCTCTACCTGCAGAGAGGAGCCTTGCAGGTTCTCACCATCAGCAGGCGGACCCAAGTGAAGCAGAGACAGGTCGAGGGCTTCACCTTTACCAGCCCACATTCCCTCGGCTTGAGCCTTTGGGTGCCAGGGCCAGCAGGACTTAGGCAAGGGTCTCTGCTAATGACTAGAGATGTGGTCCGAGGCCGGGCTACGGTCATAGGTAGGCAGTAATCAGGCATATCGTGTGGCCAGGAAAAGGTCAAGGGCAGGCAGCAAGCAAGCGTACTGAGTGTTCAGGCAAAGGTCAAAGGCAGGCAGTGATCAGGATATCGAGTATCCAGGCATAGGTTAAAGATAGATATCCTTCTGAGGGAGAGGAGGAGGAGGGACGGAGAGGGCTGAGGCAGGCAGGCAAGGCAGAAGCAGGTCGGGCAGACAAGGACTGGAACAGGCTGGACAATAAAGGCTGGGCAACAAAGACGGATAGGCTGGACAACACAGACTGGTAGCAACACGTACTACAACTGTAGCTGGACCTATTGCTGAAGCAAGGTGCATCAGTGGAAATGCCCTTAAATAAGGGCAATGCCAGTGACATCATCAGTGGAGGCCACAGGGACTTTCCCACCCTTTTAATGGCCTGAGGTCAGGCACGGAGAGTAGGCACTGACAGTGTCCTGCCACATGGCATCTAGCAGCGTCCTTTAGGGGAGAGCATCAGGAGTGACCCGTAGCGCCATGAAGGTAAGGGTAGTTGTTCGTGGGGGCAGCCCACAGACAACCAAACGCAACATGGATTATCATAAGTTAAGATGCCAGAGGTTGCATAAGTCGTTTACGCCACTGACAATACCAAAAGTTGGGGGTAGCTATGTTAACCCATAAGAACATGTACGCGTGGCCTCTACTGATGATGAGGGGTTCAGGAACCTGTCTGCTATGCTGCACCTTGAGTCCCCCTGCCCCACACCTATCGGGCGGTAGTGCTACAGGCAGTTCTCCCTATTACCTCTTATACCCACACACAGTCTAAATAGTTCAAGAATGACAATGTGTTTTATCCACAGAATTAGACTTTTATTTGTCAGACTTTGCAGGCTTAGCATTTAGAAAAAGATAAACGGTACATAACATTGTTACCAGAACCTCGGTATATAAAAAAATGTATGTATGAATGAATGAATGAATGAATGAATGAATAAATAAATAAATAAATAAATAAATAAATAAATCTCTCTCTCTCTCTCTAACATCCTTGCTACTGAGCACCAGTTTATACTAAAGAAAGATCTGTATCATTTGTGGCTTTAAACATGCCAGATACCTTAGCCTGCATAAAGTATTAATACAAGTAACTGGCTACCCCACCTGACTTTAGGAGATTCCCCTCTGTTTTCCTCTAGAGCAGTCTCTGGCTCGAGATCTCGGTGACCATCTCAAGGGCCAGACTTGCTTCCTGGGTTCTGGTACTGGCTGGCTGAAGACGCGTCTCTCCGCTCCGGGCTGTCCCAGACTGCCACAGTCACACTCAAAAGGAAGAGAATAAAAAGCATGGCAGGAGAGGAGGCGGGGCATCCAGGAGCAAAGTTTAGTTTGAGCCAGTCCCCGGGTTCAGGGAGAAAGTGAGGGAAATCTCTCAGGCCCCAGCCGGATAGTGAAAAAAAACAAAAAACTACAGAACTTGATGACTGCTGCTGTGAGTTTGTCACTCATAGGGTGATAATAACCTTGTAACCCCTGCTTTTTTTGTTTTTCTCCTGGCCGTGATCGCTTCTTTTGCTTTCCAGTAGCGAGAGAAAAAGAGTTCAGACCTGCCCTCATTTGGAGTCCTAGTGCCTCCTGGGAGAGCGAGGGACAGCAAAGCCTGTCTTGAAGAGTGAGATACTGGGGCAGGGGGCAACCATCAAGGCACTGTACCCCCACGCTCCTATACATTCCTAGGTCACCGTAGCCAGAGGACTCATTCTCTTGTACATTCCCGGGCACTTTAGCCACAGGAGGTCTCCCTTTCTTGCACTTTCCTGCTGCCAGACATGCTCTGTTACTAGGGAATCCGATAGAAATTTTGGAGCTGTGAAAAAGTTACTAGATTTATAGCTAAATTCTTAAAAAAAAAAAAATCATTGCATTAGTTCCCCTTCATTTTCAGAGTTCCAAAATATCCATCGGATTCAACAAGTCACCAAATCTAGCGAGAGAATCGCTAAATTGGCAACACATTCTGCTAACGCTATGTGCTCCTGGGAGTTGTAGTTTTGAGCCTTTGCAGAATTTAGAGGCGAGTCTATCTAGGAAGGACTCAAAGTACCAGCATGCTCTTTGCAGCCTGAGAGGCAGAGTGCTGTGAAGTTCCAGCTCGGGATCTAGTATTAGAAAACTCAGCCTGCAATCATCTGGCAAATCCCTGGGAAAGCAGCGCAAGACATGTCTGCAGGGGCTTCTGCTCAGGTAGGAGTTTGCAGGAAGTAAGCATGGGAACAGGAAACGTACGGTACTGAAGAGCTTCGCCTGACAATCAGTTTACTTGGCAATTTCTGAGTTGTTTCACAGAAATGTTTCATAAGTGATTGTTAGCTAATGATAGCATTAAAAACAATGATCAAACATGTCTCTGAGCTGAAAGTTTCCATTTCAGTATAATTGTATTTAGTATGAGCATTGATTTTGCGCACAGCGTAATTTCATAGCAGAGGCCAGAGCGGTCAGCATGCAGCGTAGACGCCTCCGGCATCTTTCTTCTTTTCCCTCGGACTCGAAGTGCTGGGCAGGCTCGAGGGGGATGGGGACAGTGGAAGGGCTGGCCAGCCAATCAGAACAGGCAGGGGGCGGTAACGGGTGACCCGGCACAGTTAGGGTCTTTTTTTTTTTTTAGAAGAGGGCCAGCTTTTCTCCAGTCTGAATCAATTCCCTGGGATAGCCATTTCTTCCACGTGGCCTTCCATTGCTGTCGGTGGTTTCAGCAAGTCATTTCTTTGTGTCTCTGTCTGCATCCGGTTTCCAGGACCCCCATTTTCCGTTCAGCAGCCTGCACTTTTCCAGACAGGCAGTTCCATAGACAGACCCATGCTAACGGCGGGGGGGCTTTCTCTCCTCTTCTGTAGGATATGGTAGGCAGAGTGCTGCCCAGTCGTGTAGGACCTGTGCCCGAGCGAGAAAGCTTGCACCTTGCAAGGAGTGGCCATCATTGGAGGCAGGGCTTAATTTGTGGGGGGGAAGTCCTGGAATGCAGTTTCTTTACGTTTCAGACTTAGAGGAAGAATAGCAGGAGTGTTCTGCATCAGCCTCTCTCCTGTAGGCAGCAGGCAGGTTAGAGGAGGACGCGCTAGAAGCAGACAAAGCAGAGAGCAGTTGCTCTGCCCCCTCGTCTTCTGTTCTTCAGGGAGCAGGAGAGAATAAGCGTGATACAGAAGCAGTCACTGCAGCATATAGAGCAGACACAAAAAGGAGTTGAATTAGCACAAGTTTGAAACCTGAGAGCAGTAATGCTAACCAGTTTTCCAACTCTGCTACTGCTCACAAATTTCAAAGTTGTGTTACTTGAACTCTATTTTGAACTTGTTACCTGGTGTAAATCAGTTCAGGTGGAGAAAGGCAGGCTGGAAGTTTAATGCTGGTGGGGGTAGGGATGAAGGATCACTGGCTAAGGAGAAGGGGGAGAGTTCCTGGTTCCACCCTTTCTAAAAGGTGACTCCTGGCCATGGCCTTCCTATTTGCCATGTCTTCCCCCCCTCCCCATTGAGTGCCACTTCATTTTTGTCTACACATTAAGCCCTGATTTTTTGGGGGGGGGGGGGGCAGGAGTCTGGGAGCTGGCTTTTGGACAGAAGGCATGAGTAAAAAATCCAAACAGCCCCATTTGGGCTGATGTAATAAGGGGTGCTAATGTTAGTGCAGGTTTTCACTCCTATTTTAGTGTGCATTTTCTAGTGTAAATTAACTCTGGTATTAGGATTTTAACTCCTAAAAAATGCAAGCTAAAGTAGGAGTAAAAACCATAAGAACATAAGATTGATCTGACTCAGTATGGGATAGGTCTATCATGCCCAGTATCCTGTTTCCAACAATAGCCAATCCAGATCACAAGTACCTGGCAGTGATACGCAGTGGATTTCTAAGATGCCACCTTAATATTTTATAGACTCTTCCTTCAGGAACTATTTCAAACCTTTTTTAAACACAGCTACACTAATAGCTTTCACCACTAATTCCTGGGCCTAATTATGCATTGAGAAAAAACATATTTTCCCTTATTAGTTTTAAATGTATCACCTAGTAACTTAATTTTGTGTCTTTGTACTTTTTTAAAAAGTAAGCAACCAATTCATGTTTTCTCATTCCATTCCACTCATTATTTTATAAGACCTCTATCATATCCCCCATATCTTGTGCAAGCTGAAGAGGCCTAACATCTTTAGCTTTTCCTTATAGAAGAATTGTTCCATCCTCTTTATCATTTTTGTTGCCCTTCTCTGTACCTTTGCTAATTCTGCTATATCTTTTTTGAGATGTGGTGACCAGAGCCGCACACTACTCAAGATGAGGTTGCACCATGGAATGATATAGAGGCATTATATTTTCGGTTTTATTCTCCATTCTTTTCCTAATAATTCCTAGCATTCTGTTTGCTTTCTTGGCTGCTGCTGAGCAGAAGATACAACGTATCAATGATGACACCTAGTTCCTTTTCCTGAAAGGTGACTCTTAATGTGGAACCTTGCATTGTGTAGCTATAATTTGTGTTACTCTTCCCTAAATGCATCACTTTGCACTTGTCCACATTAAATTGCGTGCCCAGTCTCCTAGTTCTGCAAGGTCATCTTTCAATTTCTCACAATCCTCTTGTGAATTAAAAACTTTGAATAATTTTGTGTCATCAGCAAATTTGATCACCTCACTTGTTGTTCTCATTTTCAATTAATTGGTGCAATAATTATACCCAGATGGAATAATGCCCGTGGAAGAGGGATGGTAAGAGGCAGAAGGGGAATAAACGGCAGAGGTGTGTATGGTAGCTCCTTTCACAAGGAGCTGGTTTTGGGCCTGATAGGAGAGCAGATATAGAATGTTGGTATTGTGGGAAATTTTGACATTTATGTTAAAAAAAAAAAAAAAAAATAGTGGTCCCAGAAGAGATCCCTGGGACACTTCACTATTCACCTTTTTTTATTGAGAAAATTGACCGCCCTTTATCATCCTGCTAGACCAGTCATTATATTTGTATGGTTTCATCTGACAATTGAACTCCTTTTGGAAGTGTAGTTAGCACTGAAGTAGTTGCCCCAGAGTCTAATAAAAAAAATGTAAGACTGCTTATTGATATATATATTGTCAACATGGGTTCTGCTTTTGCCCTAATTTGCACCACTCCTAGAAGTCATTGTGTATAACCATTCCCTGCTCTATATCTCTGAATCTCATTTGCAGGATCCCAATGGGGAAATCCTCCTTGTCTGCCTCTACCACTAGGTCTATTATATGAGGAATTTCTTTCAGGATTTGCTCTCCATTCATTTGCAAAATGTCCAAATTTCCCACAATACCAGCATTCTATATCTGCTCTCCTATCAGGTCCAAAACCAGCTCCTTGTGAAGGGCTACCATACACACCTCTGCCATTTATTCCCCTTCTGCCTCTTACCATCCCTCTTCCACGGGCATTATTCCCTCTAGGTATAATTACTGCACCAATTAATTGATTCTGGGGATACCAAGCATCACACCCATTTGTTCCATATCCGACATCATCTGAAACCACAGTAACCCCGGTTATCCCAGATACTTTCTCAGCAACTTTTCTATCTAGAGAAGCTTTACTTTTCCTCTTTTCACTTATTCAACTCCTCCATTTGCATAGAACGTAATTTAGTTTGGAGTTTAGTTAAATCCTCAGCTCCTTTACTCTTTTGTCTAACATACAAATCACTATAATGACAAATATTGAGAAACATTTCTGACCATAGCTTACTTTCCAGCCCTATTATATTATCTAATCTTTGCTGTACACCTTTAGGTAATGTTTTTCTTAATGCTTGGTAAAACAGAAGTAACATACCAGGCTGATTCATCTTTTAAATCTAATCACATGGGAAGACAAAGACAGCTACCCGATACCGTTTCATTTCTAACTAAAGTAGGAAACTACTGTGAATATTTTACCTAACAGGCCAATACAGTAAAAGTCGTGGGACAGCAGGCGAGCGCACAGGCCACTCTCCTGTGCGCACGATTCAGGAGGGACAAACATGCAAATTAGGGCCCGCGGTAAAAAGAGGCGCTAGGGACACTAGCGCGTCCCTAGCACCTCTTTTTTGACGGAAGCGGCGGCTGTCAGCGAGTTTGACAGCCGACGCTCAATTTTGCCGGCGTCTGTTCTCAAACCCACTGACAGCCACTGGCTGCACATTTTACTTACTGAATCGCGCGGGACTAACTAATAGGGCCATCAACATGCATTTGCATGTTGCGGGCCCTATTACTTTCGGGGGGGGGGGGGGGTTTGGATGCGCGTTTTCGACGCGCTGTTACCCCTTACTGAATAAGGGGTAGAGCTAGCGCTTCGAAAACGCGCGTCCAAACGCGGGGTAACAGTGCGCTCCACCGGAGCGCAGTGTACTGTATTGGCCTGTTAAAAAGAAAGAAATCCTATTATGTTCTAACCACATGATTTTTTAATCCAGTAAACAAAGAAAGCAAAAAGCAGAAAAGTAAAAAGGAAGCTTCTCTCATCTCTATCAGTTCTCTGTTTAAGCAATTACAAGTATCTGCTTTGTTCAAAGAGCAAGGCACTCAGAAACTAACTGCATGTGCAGGTTCTTTCCCTAAATAAACAGTATCTACAGTATTTCATTACACACAGATATCTAACAGGCAGTTCAGTCTGATTCAGGACCCAAACATATATGCAGAAAAAAGGGACAAGAGAGCCTCAAAGCCGTTTACCTTCCTTAACTATCTCACATACAAGTATTTATTTACCCATCGTTTAAAGAAACCATACCTTATTAGTTTCTGCTCAAATTCAATGCTAGCCATCCAGAGAAAGCTGACGAAACCAAACTTTCTTAAAGAATCTACTAAATTAAATTCACTTTCTGTAATTTTTCTCCAAAACTTTAATTCCTCATCAGTGTGTTTATAACTTTCAAACAAAAAAGCAATTCATTTAAACCAGTGTTATAGTTAATGAGGTTTGGGTGGACCCTTGGACACTGTGGCAGCTGACCACGCCCACGGGGGGGAGTCCCGTGAGGGGCCACAGGTCCGGCTCAGCTCTGGTTACACAAACACAGATAGTTCTTTATTTAGACAGTTTGAGAAGCCACCAGAGGTGGCAGCAGTGAGTAGAAGATGTGGCCCGGCTGGGCTAGTATTCCCCAGGGCGCTGGAACAGCGGTTCCTCCAGTAGCAGTGCTGTGGTGGAGAGAACTGAGAAAGTGAGTACAATAGAACATTCACAGAGTCCCAAATATGGAGAAGCCCCGAGATAGGGAGAGTTGGCCCTCGAGGAGCGAGTACCTGGTTCCAGAAAAACAGTTCTGAGGAGTGGAAGATAGTTGTACTCACTGATGGTGTCTGTAGCGAATTCTTCCAAATAGAAGAGGAGATAGATGCAGGCAGCGGGTTAGGGAACATGGGCCCTCGAGGAGCGAGTACCGGTTTACCTGATAGTGACCTGAAAGAAGCAAAGAGGCCCCCGAGGAGCGGGTACCTCGTTAGCAGAAAGAGTCCAGTGGAAGTTGGAAGGCAGAGTAGCTGGGTACGGAGAGCGAATCCCATCCGTAAGATTCCCCTTGCTAACTCAATGGCTAGCAATAAACAGTAGGCTTAAATATCCGGGCAGCGTGACATCATCACAGGGGGACGCCCCTGAGGAACACACCAATGAGGAAATAAGAATGAGGGCTGTGCAGCGCGCGCGCCCTAAGGTACCTGAAGAACATGGCGGAAGGCAGCGCCCAAGCCGGTCCGGGGACGCCGGAGAGGACGGCAGGCGGACACCGCGGCACCCAGGCGTCCATCCATCGCGAGAGGTGGGGCAAAGAAAGAAAGGTAGGCGGAGTGAAGCCGTCGGGAAGAGATGGTCGCAGCAACCAGTTCTTCCCACTGTTTCCACCTGCGCATAAAAATCACCTTGAGCTTTACATACCTCCCACTTTCTCTTACCTTCCAACACAGTTAACTCTCCAGCTCCCAGTGCCCTTTCAAGTTCTGAAACTTCCATGACAATTGTAATTTAGACCCCCCTTCACTGCAATGTGTTACACCATGCCAGCAGTCAGACATGAAGAGAAAACCAGATTCCAAACTATACTTTTCCAAAAACTTTCCTTTTTTATCTTCCTCTAATAATCCCACAGCCCTGCAAGCACGGCAAGGATTAACTGTTGTTGTTTTAAACCTCTTTGTATTGTTTTCTAGTACAAATTTATTAACAAATATACAGACAAATAAACCAAAATCACTCTTAATAAGTTTTCATTAAGTATACTAACAATAATCTACAAGTGGGCGACCCCACAGCAAATCAAAATAAATAGTGCATTTTTATTTACAATTGGCCAAAGAAAATCTTTTACTTGCTAATTAGAAAATTATACTTACAAGTTGATTATGTAGGCCTGATTAAATACTTACAAACCGATCTGTCATCCCCTACCGCAGTGGGGGGCACTCTCTCTTCTGTCTTCCGGGTTTCACTTTTTAATAAAGAGTCATCCAGAAATCTTTATCTGGGAATCACTATGCAATAATCATCCAGAAATCTTTATCTGGGTAACTTCCTTCAGATGAGAGCCAATTAATGTCCGAGTACCAGTGTTAGGTCTGAGCCTGTCCAGCAGATTCAGATGCAAGACTGCACAATGCACGGTGGCCGCAGCCGCCGCTGTGTTCCTGTTCAGGTGCCAAAAATGTTAAGCGCCAAGCCATTCTTTATGACGCTTACCCAGGGATACAATTTTTATTGATCAATATAAGTATTCTTGGGAGATGCTGATGCCACTTTTCTGACAAACTGACCACCAGCATCTCATTGTATACATGAACTGATACTTCTTTTATAGGTAAAATACCACCTAGAGAATCATTTACATAGGTTGTCATGTCAACAGCATGATAGCTTATCCCTAAACTACCCTGATTATTTCTCCAAGATGGACCCCATTAACCATCACTCTTTAGATACTCCTTTGATCTGTTAGAATCTTGTTGGTCAGGGAATTATCACATCTTAGGCTGTGTTTACAGATGCCCCTGTAGTGACAGTCTAGCCTGAAGTTCCACCCATTTCCTTCTGCTTTTGTGACCCTATAATTAGGCATCACAAAGTGTCAACCAGCTTCAACTGCTGTCCAGATGTCCTTGGAATTCCTCCAGGTCAGGCTCAGTAAGACATTTGAAGTTCACATAGCCAGAAAGGTTAAGATAGCAGAGGATTCTGGATCAGTTGCCATCTCCTTGTTTGGTCTCAAGCTCAGGCATACATATCATTATGCAGTTATAACTGAGTTTATATAACTCTGCTGAACAAACTGCCCTAGATGAACTCTAGAAATCATACAGTGTCATTTGTCAGTTTTTTATTTCTGTCTGAACAGGATCCGAAATGCCTTGTACTTGTGTGAACAATGCAGATAATTTCTGCTGTGTTTGTGGTGAAGTGACATTTGCATCACAGAAGCACAGTATAACCGCTGTGGTTAAGCATGCCTACCATCCGCATTTTGGCTACAGCATTGGAGATCGGGGCAAGAGCTAGGCACCATGCATATGCTGCACCACTTGTATAATTTTTGGGTTGCATAACCTATGACCAACATTAGTGCCAGCTCTGTGGCTACTTGAAGGTTGTTGCTCTTTTGATTGGTCTGCACACTGGATGCACAAAGTACTGCTGTTTCCTCTGCAAAGAGGATAGTCGTGCAAAAGATTCTCACTATATTAAGAGAGACCGGCCACTTCGATAATCATTGGAGACTGGGAGGAAAAGTGTTCAGAATCCAGCGCTTGTTGAATCAAGGAAGATTTTATTATCCCCCTTACATATCAAGCTGGGTCTGATGAATAACTTTAAGGCCATGGACAAAACTAAAGCAGCCTTCATGTACTTTGGTGGTAAATTTCCAAGGTTACATGAAGCTAAGATAAAGGAAAATTTTGGTTTTCGGCCTTCAGATTCATGAACATCTTAGAGGTAACGCATTTAATCGTGCAATTCATGGCAAGGAAAAGATGACGTGGAAAGCCTCCAGTTCGTGGCAACAAATTTTCTTGGAAATAACAAGGCAGACAACTACAAGGAGTTGGTGGGAAACCTCCTCAAGGCATACAATAGCCTTGGCTGCAACATCTCACCAAAGATACATTTTCTGCATTGTCATCAAATGTTTTTCCCATCAAACTGTAGAGAGGGGAGCAGTGAGCTACTATGGTTTTGAGGTGTTGGAGTGGATTCTTGGGTACTGCGGTGATGGCCCCTCCCATGGGGAGGAGCCCCATGATGAACCGCAGTACTAGGCTAGACTCTATACACGCAGACACAGAAGATTTGTATTTGTTATACAGCTTGATGATATTGCTCAGCGGTAGCAGCAGTGAGGTAACCCAGTAGAAGTAGTCCAGGGGTCCTCGACAGAGGAGACCAGTCCCACACTTGAGTAGATGGTAGGCAGCGCAGGGTAGTAGAGGAAGTCCCGGATGCAGGCTCCCAGCGCTGAGCTGTAGGTGAGACAGCCTGACAAGGTTAGGTTACTCTCTGAAGTAGATAGCTGTATTGATGGAGATCCTGGCAGGCAGAAGTAGTTAAATTGTAGGCACCAAGGCAGGGAGAGCAGGCCCTCAAGGAGCGAGTACCCGGTATCCCAGATAGGCACCTGAAAGAAAGAATAGGGCCCCCGAGGAGCGGGTACCGAGGTTAGAGATGAATAGCCCCGGAGGGCAGAGAGAGAGCTTCCAGCGGCAGAGCAGCTTAGATCGGAGGCGTTCCAATCCATTCACGATCCTTGCTAACTCAGTTTGTTAGCAAACGAAGGGCAGGCTAAATACCCGGATGGCGTGACGTCACTCGAGGGGGACGCCCCCGAGGTTCCAACCATGACGTGGATAAAGACGTGGGTGGCGTGCGCGCACGCACCCTAGGAGGCCCTCAGGAGAAACATGGCAAACGCAGTCGCCGTTGCCATTCCAGGGACGCCGGAGAGAGCGGCATGAAGACATGGCAGCAGCCATCTTCCCAAGGCTTGAGAAGAGAGAAGGAAGAAAGGTGAGGCACAGAGGTCGAAGCCATCTGAGACCGATGGAAGCAACATGAGCGTGGCAGTGATTTCACCAGGACTTTGCAGCAATGGAAGTGTTATGGTTAAGTGGTGTTTGGGTGGATTCTTGGGTACTGTAGCAGATGAAAACGCCCAAAGGGAGGGGCCCTGTGGGGAGCCACAGTACTGCGTTAGACTCAGGACGTACAAACACAGAATTAGCTCTTTTATTGTACAGCTAGATGTATAACACTAGAGGTGGCAGTAGTGAGGTAGTCTGGATGTAGCAGTCTCTGGACCCTCGGCAGAGGGGACCCTTCTCACCCGTTGGCATAGGGGCACTCTGGTGTAGGTTTCTCAGCAAGGCAATGCTGTGAATGAGACAGACTGAGAGTTAGATTACTCACTAGATGGTTGCTGTAGGTTGGCGATTCCACCAGGCTGAAGTCGATGGTACAGGCACCGAGGCAGGGAGAGCAGGCCCTCGAGGAGCGAGTACCTGATCCCTGTAAGGCCCCTGAAATAAAGCAGAGGGCCCCCGAGGAGCGGGTACTCAGGTTAGTCAATACCCCGAAGGGCAGAGAGAGAGAGCTTCCAGCGGCAGCAAGGAAGCGGCAGAGTAGCTTAGACAGGACGAATACGAGTCTTTGCTAACTCAACGAGCTAGCAAAACAGTACAGGCTAAATACCCGGATGGCGTGACGTCAGGAGAGGGGGACGCCCCCCGAGGTTCGCGCCAATGCTGGAATAAAGACGTGGGTGGCGTGCGCACCCTAGTAGGCCCTTGGGAGGGGCAATGGCGGGAGGCAGCACCATAGCCGTTCCGGGGACGCCGGAGAGAGTGGCTTGTAGACTCGGCGGTAGCCATTTTCCCAAGGTAAGCGGGAGGAGCCATGAACAAGGTGAGGCAAACGGGGCAAAGCCGTCTAGGACCACTGGACGCAACAGGAAGAACGGTATCAGGGCAAATGGAGCCCATCAGTGCTTGCAGAGTATTGCTGGACAGTGACAGGAGATGTTCCATTTAATGAGTACAAGTGACAGGCCAAGAAGAGCCGAGGAGCCACTGAATAAGGACTAAACTATGTATGTATTCCGTTGTGCTCATAAGTTTATGTACCACTGGCAGAATTTGTAAGATGTGTAGCATTTTAAGAAAACATGAGTGATCAGACAAAACACGTCTGTTATTTTTAATGTTTCAAATTATACTATTATGAATCACAGATTGGCACAGATTTGACCCTGTTCAAAAGTTTGCATACCCTTAGTTCTTAATATCATGTATTGCCCCCTTTTGCATCAATGACGGCTTGCAGTCTTTTGAGATAGTTGAGAATAAGGCCCTTTAATTTCTCATGTGGTAAAGCTGCCCATTCCTCTTTGCAGAGAGCCTCCAGATCCTGTAAATTCTTTGGCTGTCTAGCATGAACCGCATGTTTGAGTTCTTCCCAAAGTGGCTCGCATGTTGAGGTCAGAAGACTGTGATGGCCACTCCAGAACTTTCACTTTCTTCTGCTGCAGCCACAGAAGGGTCAACTTGGCCTTATTTTTTGGATCATTGTCATGATGGAAAGTCCAAGTGCACCCCATGCGTAGCTTCCTGGCTGATGATAAACTAATTCTCCTCTAATATCTTCTTATAAGATGCTGCATTTTTCCTGCCATCACATTTGACTATATTGCCTGTGCTGCTGTAGCTTACAAACCTCCAAAACAGCAGAGATCCAGCTTCATGCTTCATGGTAGGGATGGTGTGCTTCTATTCATAGACCTTTTTGACTCCTCTCTAAACAGCGTTTATGATTGTGTTTATAAAGTTCAATTTTGGTATCATCACTCCAAATTATTTTGTTCCAGAAGTTTTTAGGCTTCTTTAGGTATAGTTTGGCATATTATAGCATTGGCTTTTTTTCTGGCAATTCTTCTATAAAGCCCATTTTTGTTAGAATAGCTACTTATTGTGCATGCTGAAACATCCACACCACTTTGTTTCAGAGAAGCCTGTATTTCAGTAGAAGTTGCATGTGGGTTTTTCTTTGCATCTCATCAAATTTTCCTGGCAGTTGTTTCTGAAATCTTTCTTGGTCTATCTGACTGTGGCTTGGTATTAACAGAATCCATCATTTTCCACTTCTTGATCAGAGTTTGAACTGATTGCATGTTCAAATCTTTGGATATCTTTTTTTTATATCCTTTTCCTGATTTATAAAATTGAACTACTTTTGCTTGCAGATTCTTTGACAGTTCTTTTACTTTCCCCACGCTACAGCAGCCACCAAAGTCAGTATAGCCCTGGATGAAATGCAAAAGGGTTTCTCAAGAGCTAAGAAACTCTTTGGACTATTTGTACACATACACTAATTACAATCAAACAAGGCAGGGGTGTGGATACCTACTCTTCATTGCCATTTCAACCTGTGTATGTCAACTTGAGTGAATCGGCCCAAACATTCAAGGGTATATAAACAAATGAACAGGACCATTTTCTTGTTTCCTTTATTGCTTTGATTTGTTTAATGATTGTGCTATTCCATTAAAATAACAGATGTGTTTTGTCTGATCACTCATGCTTTCTTAAAATGCTACATATCTTACAAATTCTGTCAAGGGTATATAAACTTATGAGTACAACTATATATACATAATAGCTTTTGGACTTTTGTTTCATAGTAAATATTCTATCTATAATCTGTTTTTTAAAATGTTACATAAACAGGACAGGTGAATATTTTACAACCATAAATACACAAAAAGACTGGATGAGGTACATCCTAGGATACTGAGGAAGCTCAGAGATGTGCTGGCAGGTCCACTGAAGGACCTTTTCAATAGATCCATGGAAATGGGAGTGGTGCCATGGGACTGGAGAAGAGCAGTGGTGGTCCCGCTTCACAAGAGAAGTGGAAGAGAGGAGGGTGGAAACTACAGGCCGGTTAGCCTCACATCGGTGATGGGAAAATTAATGGAGATGTGCTGAAGGAAAGGATAATGAACTATCTAAAATCTGGTGGGTTGCTGGACCTGAGGCAGCATGGATTCACCAGCTGAAGGTCTTGTCAGCCAAATCTGATTGATTTTTTTTTTTTTGATTGGGTAACTAGAGAATTGGTTTGAGGAACAGTGCGCAAATTGATCTACATGGATTTCAGCAAAGCTTTTGATACGGTTCTGCATAGGAGGCTTGTGAATAAGATGAGAAGGTAAGCGCCAAGGAGGTGGCATGGATTACAAACTGGTTGACCAAAAGGAAATGGCGTGTAATGGTAAATGAAACCTACTCTGAAGAGAGAACCTTGTTAAGCAGTGTGGCACAGGGGGGTCAGTGTTGAGACTGGTTCTCTTCAGTATCTTTGTGAGTGACATTGCGGAAGGGATAGAAGGTAAAGTATGTCTATTTGCACTATTTACAAATGATACTAAGGTCTACAACAGAGTGGGCATGCCTGAAGGAGTACTAGAGAGAATGAAAAGTGATGTAAAAAAATGAAGAATAGTCAAAATTTGGCAGCTGGGATTCAGTGCCAAGAAGTGCATAATCATGCATCTGGGATGCAGTAGTCCAAAACAACTGTATGTGATGGGGGGTGAAAGACTGATGTGCACTGACCAAGAGAGGGATCTTGGGTGATAGTGTCTGGGGATCTGAAAATGGCAAAGCAATGTGACAAGGCGATAGCTAAAGCCAGAAGAATGCTGGGCTGCATAGAGAGGAATAACCAGTAAGAAAAAGGTGATGATGCCCTTGTACAGGTCCTTGATGAGGCCTCACATGGAGTATTGTATTCAGTTCTAGAGCCTGTATCTCAAGGATAGAGACAGGATGGAGGCGGTCCAGAGAAGTGCAACGAAAATGGTGTGGGGTCTGTATCAGAAGACTTATGAGAAGAGGCTGAAGGACCTGATTATGTATACTCTGCAAGAGAGGAGGTGCAGGGGGATATATGATATAGTCCTTCAGATACCTAAAAGGTTTCAGTGATGTATGGACTTCAAACCTTTTCCATTGGAAAGAAAACAACAGAACTAGGGGTCATGAAATTAAACTCCAGGGGGGACAACTCAGAACCAGCATCAGGAAATATTTCTTCATGGAGAAGGGTGCTGGAGGCCTGGAATGCCCTTCTGGAGGAGGTAGTGAAGAAGAAAACAGTCAAAAAATTCACAGGGACATGGGATAAACACTGTGGATCTCTAAATACCAGAGGATGGAAATGAGATAAGCGTGCAGGGGGGGTAACTTGCTAGTTCGGCGGTTACTACCCTTAGCAGAAGGCTTGGAGATTACTAACCTTAACCAATATGCTCTGATGCTTTTAATGCAACTGCAACATTGCTCCCTGCTTAGATGGCAGGGGGATAAGAAGAATTGGATTCAGATGACAACCGAGGGCCCCGACTTCCATGGTCTGCGATATTGTTAACGCGGACATAAGGGAAAAGTACAGGACTGCTTCTATGGCCAAGTCCTAAAGGAAACAAAGAAAGCATGCATGGGGGTAACTTGCTGGTTTTATTATTTTATTTATTTATTTATTTTTTAGATACCGACATTCGATCTGACATATCACATCGGTTTACGGAAAATAAATGGACCTAGTAACATCATTGTCTTCCTATTATTATTATTATATGCTGGTGCAACTCCAACATTGCTCTCTGCTTCAACGGCAGCGGAAAAGGGGAATTGGATTTAGACCTCAAGCAATGAGGGCCCCGACTTTTATGGTCTGCAGAACTGATGAGCACGGGGGTAACAAGCACAGAGCAACGATTACTACCCTTAACAGAAGGCATGGGGATTACTGCCCTTAACAGAAGGCATGGGATTACTACCCTTAACAGAAGGCATGGGGATTACTACCCTTAACAGAAGGCATGGGATTACTGCCCTTAACAGAAGGCATGAGATTACTACCCTTAACAGAAGGCATGGGGATTACTACCCTTAACAGAAGGCATGGGATTACTACCCTTAACAGAAGGCATGGGGATTACTACCCTTAACAGAAGGCATGGGATTACTACCCTTAACAGAAGGCATGGGGATTACTACCCTTAACAGAAGGCATGGGGATTACTACCCTTAACAGAAGGCATGGGATTACTGCCCTTAACAGAAGGCATGGGGATTACTACCCTTAACAGAAGGCATGAGATTACTACCCTTAACAGAAGGCATGAGATTACTGCCCTTAACAGAAGGCATGAGATTACTGCCCTTAACAGAAGGCATGGGGATTACTACCCTTAACAGAAGGCATGGGATTACTGCCCTTAACAGAAGGCATGGGGATTACTACCCTTAACAGAAGGCATGAGATTACTACCCTTAACAGAAGGCATGAGATTACTACCCTTAACAGAAGGCATGGGGATTACTACCCTTAACAGAAGGCATGGGGATTACTACCCTTAACAGAAGGCATGGGATTACTGCCCTTAACAGAAGGCATGGGATTACTACCCTTAACAGAAGGCATGAGATTACTACCCTTAACAGAAGGCATGGGGATTACTACCCTTAACAGAAGGCATGGGATTACTACCCTTAACAGAAGGCATGAGATTACTACCCTTAACAGAAGGCATGGGGATTACTACCCTTAACAGAAGGCATGAGATTACTACCCTTAACAGAAGGCATGAGATTACTACCCTTAACAGAAGGCATGAGATTACTACCCTTAACAGAAGGCATGGGATTACTACCCTTAACAGAAGGCATGGGGATTACTACCCTTAACAGAAGGCATGAGATTACTACCCTTAACAGAAGGCATGGGATTACTACCCTTAACAGAAGGCATGGGGATTACTACCCTTAACAGAAGGCATGGGATTACTACCCTTAACAGAAGGCATGAGATTACTACCCTTAACAGAAGGCATGGGGATTACTACCCTTAACAGAAGGCATGGGATTACTACCCTTAACAGAAGGCATGAGATTACTACCCTTAACAGAAGGCATGGGATTACTACCCTTAACAGAAGGCATGGGATTACTACCCTTAACAGAAGGCATGAGATTACTACCCTTAACAGAAGGCATGGGGATTACTACCCTTAACAGAAGGCATGGGATTACTACCCTTAACAGAAGGCATGAGATTACTACCCTTAACAGAAGGCATGGGGATTACTACCCTTAACAGAAGGCATGGGATTACTACCCTTAACAGAAGGCATGAGATTACTACCCTTAACAGAAGGCATGAGATTACTACCCTTAACAGAAGGCATGAGATTACTACCCTTAACAGAAGGCATGGGGATTACTACCCTTAACAGAAGGCATGGGATTACTACCCTTAACAGAAGGCATGGGATTACTACCCTTAACAGAAGGCATGAGATTACTACCCTTAACAGAAGGCATGGGGATTACTACCCTTAACAGAAGGCATGGGGATTACTACCCTTAACAGAAGGCATGGGGATTACTACCCTTAACAGAAGGCATGGGGATTACTACCCTTAACAGAAGGCATGGGATTACTACCCTTAACAGAAGGCATGAGATTACTACCCTTAACAGAAGGCATGGGATTACTACCCTTAACAGAAGGCATGAGATTACTACCCTTAACAGAAGGCATGAGATTACTACCCTTAACAGAAGGCATGGGATTACTACCCTTAACAGAAGGCATGGGATTACTACCCTTAACAGAAGGCATGGGGATTACTACCCTTAACAGAAGGCATGAGATTACTGCCCTTAACAGAAGGCATGAGATTACTACCCTTAACAGAAGGCATGGGGATTACTACCCTTAACAGAAGGCATGGGATTACTACCCTTAACAGAAGGCATGGGGATTACTACCCTTAACAGAAGGCATGGGGATTACTACCCTTAACAGAAGGCATGAGATTACTGCCCTTAACAGAAGGCATGAGATTACTACCCTTAACAGAAGGCATGGGGATTACTACCCTTAACAGAAGGCATGAGATTACTACCCTTAACAGAAGGCATGGGGATTACTACCCTTAACAGAAGGCATGGGATTACTACCCTTAACAGAAGGCATGGGATTACTACCCTTAACAGAAGGCATGGGGATTACTACCCTTAACAGAAGGCATGGGATTACTACCCTTAACAGAAGGCATGGGGATTACTACCCTTAACAGAAGGCATGGGGATTACTACCCTTAACAGAAGGCATGGGATTACTACCCTTAACAGAAGGCATGAGATTACTACCCTTAAGTAATAAACCTTGATGCTTTTGATGCAACTGCAACATCGCTCTCTGCTTCAAAGGAGGGGGCTGAGGGCTGAAAGGAAAGAGAAATTTGGATTCAGAGACATCCAACATGAGCCGTGACTATTTTACATGCTGGGGTTCCGATGCTCAGACTTCAATTTAAAAAAAAACACAGGACTGCTTCTATGGCCAAATCCATAAGCAAAGCACGTCAAGCAAACCTGCCTGATACATGGGGGTAACCTTCATGGTGCGGCGGATATTACCATGAGAAGCTTGCTGGGTGACTGGATGGACCATTGGTCCTTTTCTGCCGTCATGACTATGTTTCTATGTTTCTGTCTATGCACTATCTACATAATAGACATAGACGGAAAATGTAAAAATATAAACATCATGGGAACAGTAGCCAATCAGCTGGTTTAACTGTCATATTTGAATTCAGCACATCAACATCAATAATAAATGACACAGTTAATCGTTAAAGCAGTGTTATCTTTACCTCGCAACATAGGCACATATGTATGCTTATGTGTGAACACATTCAGTGCATTGAAAACAAGTACTTTTTCTACCTTGTTTTAAAATGTATCCGTGAAAATAAAGTAGGACGTATTTGTGTAAGTCAGTATATTTTAAAACAAGTACATATAATTGAAATTACCAGTTTTACCAATTACTCCACCAGTTCACCCAGTCCTTCTCTAGGTCATCGAGACCCTCCTGGTTCTGCAGCCACAGTTCACCCAGACCTCCCACCCAACTGACAGAACACAATAAACACATTCAATATCACTTGCACAGAAGAATTAGCAGGAGTAGAATTATGCAAGATAAGTTAGCAAATGTACGCTTGTAAGACTCTTTTAAAATAGCAACTTACGCTTGTAAATGTTGGCCCCGTCCTGGAATGTCTCAAACACCCTCTTTTTACGTGCATACGTTTGCGCACAAAAGCATAAATACGCATGGTTGATGTTTGTAAAAGAGCATATACACAAGTAAATGATACTTATGAGTGTGCCCAACTGTTTGAAAATTCACCCCAAAAACTGTATCTATAATGTAGCGTCTTTTCATCTAATGCCCGTCTTCCACTGTAATCTCTCTCACGATGCGACCCCTTATATAATGTATCACCTCTCTTACCTGTGACTTTATCTACCTAAATGTAATCCACCTTGAAACGACTGACTAGCCATGAAAAGTGGAATAGAAATATTAAATTATATTTGAAAAAAGAGCGTTCCATATTGAAAGGCTTTGTCCGTGTAACTTTTTTTTTTTTTAAGTTATCTGGACAAAAGCCAAGAGCTGAACATTTGCCTGGCTAAATTTTGTCTTCAATAAGTTATTACCTGGACAAAATTTACATGAATAAAAAGAGGCAAGGCAGCGAGTGTTTCTGGGGCATAAGCCAAACTTTATCTGGGTAACACTGATATGCAGCATTTCTGAGGTAAACTTAGCCAGGTAATTCCGGTAAAAAAAAAAGAAATGCTGTCCAAAGGTTCCCCAAGTAACTTTAGCCAGGTATATTCAGTAGAACGCTTTCCCCGGTACATAACACTGAGTATTCAGGTAAGTTTCCTACCCTGGTAACTTTCCCATTCACCAGTCCACTGAATATTGACCTCCGAGAACTTATCGAAAAGTGAGAGAGTTTGAGGGGAAGCAGATTTGAATAGAGATTCTGTTGTGCCTTCCTACTTTTTTTTTTCTGTTGAAACACTGAGCTGTTATCATTTTCAAATTTCTTCTTCCCTGCCTCCTTTCATGAATATGGTAAAGCCCAGGGCATTCTTTTAACTTCTGTGAGTTTGTAGTTGGCATCTTTTGTGCCAATGACCCCCCATCTCCCCTTCCTCCCTGGGCCCCTCTGTCATTCTCTTATATATGATATAAATTTTTGTCTCATTCCCTTTGAGGTTTTCATACAAGCAGAGCTCTGGGAGTTGTAGTCGTTGCATGATTGGGGGTAAAGAGAGAAACGCATGTGCACCATTTGTCTTAACTGTTGTACGGGTGACACCATTAGGCTGCACTACAGGGGTGGGCAAATCTTTTGTTCCAGAGGCCACATTGGGCGCCCTATCCAGGTGGGAGAGGCTAATGAGGTTGCGGATGAAGTCTGAGGCCCCATAGAAGTATGGATGTCTGAGGAATTGAAGGGGTCATCACCACTGTGGGCTGGATTTAAAGCTCCTGCAAGCCGTACTTTACCCACCTCCAATGTGCAGATGTAGAGTGGCTCATAAAAGATTTTATCTATTTAATGGGGCTTCCTATGCCTTGTAGAAGTGGTAATTCCTTTCCCACAGTTTTCTATTACTGCTGGATATAAAATCATGGACTTTGTTACTCCAAGACAGTCATTAGAAATCACATCCTGATCCTTGTCAGTGTTACTAATAACTAGGGATATGCAGGGGTAAAAAATGTGTTTCATTTTTCATCGCATTTTCGGGAGGTTTTTCCCCCACAAATTTCATTTAGTTTAATGTTTAATTTGTTTCTTTAGATTAAAAAAAAGAAACAAAAAAGTAAATGGGGCCTCCCAAGGCCTCCTGTCCACACCACCAATCCCTCCCACTTGGAAAAATGCCAGGATTCCCCCATGGTAGGTCACGTGACCTCAACCTATGCTCTAGGCAAGGCTGAGGCTTGGAGGCCTGGTCCCGACACCTTGGGCTAAGCTGGATGCTGGGGCCACAGCCTAAGCCAAAGCCCGGACCCGGTCCAGAGGCCAGGTCCCGACACCTGGGCTTCGCTCTAGGCCCCTATTCTGATGACTGGACTTTGGTCCAGGCCCGACACTGGGTCCCAGCCCAGAGGTCAGGACCCGACTCTTGGGCCTTGGCCTAGAGCAGGGTCTGGACCCAGGCCCGAGGCTGAGTCCCAACACCTGGCCCTCGGTCTAGGCCCAGGCCATAAGCCGGGTCCCGATGCCAATGCCTCGACCTGGACCCAGGCTTAGAGTTAGGCCCAGGCCTTGGAGGTCCTCTTCAGAGGTTTTCTTTTTTCTTCCTGGGAATGATGCCTTCCACCAAGTTCTACACACTGGAGTTAACTGACTCTGGCACGTCCTTCCTAGCAGAGGGTGCCATTTTGCTAGCACTGGGACCCATCCTGACCGAGGCTTTGGAAACCCTATGGATCAGATAAGTAATGTTTCAGGTGGGAGGGGGCGGCTTGGATCTTTGCTCAGGTCTCAGCCTAGGCCCCAGCATCACGTTTGGGCTTATGACGCGGCCCCTGCGTTGAGCATCGGCCTATGCCCAAGATGAGGCCTCGGGCTTAGGCGTAGACCCTACTGGAAGTTTTAACTGAATTAAACGATTATTGATGCCATACAGCAAAATGGCGCTCTCTACTGGGGAGGATGTGCCAGAGTTAATTCCAGTGCAACCCCAGTGGATGGCGTAATTCCCAAGAAGAAGAAAGAAGACCTGGGCCCAGGCTGAGGCTCAGGCATTGGGACCTAGCCTCCAGACCAGGCTCTGGCATTGGACCTGTGCCCGGGATCTGCTCTAAGCCTAGTCCCAGGGATTGGGACCCGGTCTCTGGACCATGCACCAGCCTAGGCCGAGACCCAGGCATCAGGACCTGGCCTAACTATGGCTTTGCGTACCCGACAGATCAAGTAAGTAATTTTATTCGGGTGGGGGGAGAGGTGCCTGGGACTTTGCTCGGGTCTCTGTCCAGGCCTTGACCCTAGTTGTAGGGCAGAAAGGAAGTTTTAACCGAATTAAACGAATAAGATTCATTTAATTTGGGGCCCCCTCGATTTGTTTCAGGGCCCCTTGAATGTAACAGAGTGGCACTTATTTGTTCCATTTTGCAAATTCGGTTAAAACGAATGCACATCCCTACTACTAACTTTCTTACCTTCTAGCTTAAGGCCAAGACATTTATCTTGTTCACCTCGGCTGGATTTATAGATCCTAGAAACTGCTAAGAGCATTTTTTTGGGGTCTGGTCTGGGACAGTGTTTCTAACTGTATTTCCTTTTTTTTTTTTCCCCAGTTGCCGGTGTCGTTTGACGATGTTGCAGTCCATTTTTCGGAGGCAGAGTGGAAGGGTCTAGAAGATAGACAGAAGAAGCTTTACAGAGAAGTTATGAGGGATAATTATGAAGCTCTGATCTCCCTGGGTAAAAAATTTCTTCTGCATATTTTTCCTGAAAATCTCAAGAATGAATGCTGTTTGGTGACCTGAATACTGGGTCACGTACAATAAAGGGGCTGATAATAACCTATGAATTAAAACAGTTTCTTAATTCACAGCTTGCAAACTTTTTAACTACTGATGTTGTGGTTCTCTGAAAATAGATGCAGCTGTAGAGAACAAACTTCTTTTATTAATATGATACACAATAATATAAGGTATAACTTGGAGAGAGAGGCAATGTGCTATGCAAAGCACCAATATAACACTTTCACTCAAGTGATTTTAATGATAGCAAGACTATAGGGTTTCTTCACTTGTTTCATCCATTCCTAAGATAGGTTACATCCTGCCAAAAATTTCTATGATTGGTTTTCTTATTATAAACAAATGATCTGAATGGACATATGGTAACTTGCCCTCAGTTTCCATGTTAACCTAATCTGTATACGAGGCGAGAATAATTATCTGTGGCTTGCAATTAGATGGAATGAGATGCAGCGACCAGAATTGTACAGAGTACTCAAGGTGTGGTTTCACCATAGAACAATACAGAGGCATTATGACATTTTCCGTTTTATTAACCATTCCCTTCCTAATAATTCCTAATATTCTGTTTGCTTTTTTGATTGCCACAGCATACTGAGCCAACATTTTCAAAGTTTTCTTGGGTGGAAGCTCCTAATATGGAACTTAACATTGTGTATCTATAGCAAGGGTTATTTTTCCCTATATGCATCACCTTGCACTTGTCCACATTAAATTTCATCTTCCATTTGGATGCCCAATCATCCAGTCTCGCAAGGTCCTTCTGTAATGTATCACAATCCACTTGAGATTTAACTACTCTGAATAATTTTGTATCTGCAAATTTGATTACCTCACTTGTCGTATTCCTTTCCAGATCATTTATAAATATATTAAAAAGGGGACATCACGTGATGTGGTGAGCGGGGTCGGTCACGTCTGCCTTCGCTCCGAACGGCTCATCCTGCTTCTGACCTCTCAAACCTGCTAAAACCCCGGCAACTGACTTCATACCGGTTGAGTGCCTTCCCCGCATGTCTATCACCTCTTTTATGGCTAAATCGCCGTCGAATATGGCACCAAAACTGGCGAAACGGGACAAAGACCACCCTAAGGCAGCGGATCCTAAAATGGCGCCCGGAACACCAGCCATGGCGTCGGGAGGGACTCCCCCGGTAAACGCACTATCTCCATCTTCTGTGACTGCGATTCAAGAAGCGGTACTAGCGGCTCTTGAGGGGAAGCTGACCGGGATCTCCGATCAAATTGCTGGGCTGAGCGATTCATTTCAGGAATTTGCCCCGCGTCTAACCCAGGTCGAGGAACGGACGTCCTCCCTGGAAGATGCGGTTACGGAGCTGCAACAAAAGGTACTCACCCTCGAAAATAAATTGCAGGAGCAAACAGACAAGTCGGAAGACCTTGAAAATAGGGCCCGTAGGTCTAATATTAGGTTTTTGGGTATTCCTGAGACCTTGGAGGATTCCGCGCTGCGCACCACCTTATTAAAATGGCTGCCGGAGGCCCTGGGCCTACCAGCGCTGCACGGGCCTCTGGAAATCGAACGGGTGCATCGTATTGGAGCTAGAGGCCCGACCCTTACATGGCCCCGCGTTGTAATAGCCAAAATCCTGAACTTCCATCATAAGGAGCTTCTTATGCAAGCAGCTAGAAAAACTGAGAACTTACAATTTCAAGACGCTCCGGTGCGGCTGGCCCCAGATTACTCTGCGAAAGTAGCTGCCTTACGAAGAGCCTATGCGCCCATCTGCAGCACCCTAATAGCTAAGAACATTCGTTTTGGGATGCAGTTTCCAGCAAAACTACGTATTAATCATGCGGGGAAATGGCACACTTATAATAGTGTTGAAGAAGCATCGAAATTTTTGGACACTTTAAACAAATAACTTGCAGCGTGTCTCTGTTATGTTCCGGGGGCTATCCCTGTGTATTGTTCTTCTGATTGGAGAGGTTGGAGGTAGGCTCTGAGCCGAACGATCACTCATTTGGATCTTCGTTCAGTACAAGCGACTGAACGTCTATGGGTATGGAGAAGGGAAGGGGGGGATGGGGGGGGAAGGGGCCTTGGTACCTTGGGAACCGTTGGATTTTTTGCTCATGTTTTTCCGTTATGTCCTTTTCCAGTGTGTTTATTCTGGGGACCTGGTTGGGAGGAAGGGGAGCTGGTCAGCTGGGAGCCAGTTCTCTGCCCTAAATGTGTATCGTTTCCATCTTTAAGCTGTTTTGGCGGAGCTAATGGGTAGTAAATGTAGGCTCATTTCGTGGAATGTAGCCGGACTGGGTACTCCCATTAAAAGAAAAAAAATTTTTCAACACTTGCAAAGGTTGCGGGTTAACATTGCCTGCTTGCAGGAAACACACCTTTCCGAGGCTGAGAGTAAAAAATTGTGCAGGGAATGGGCCTCTGCTTGTTATTTTTCAGAAGCCTGCGGGAAGAAAAGAGGGGTGGCCATTTTAATCCACAGAAGTACTCCCTTCACATTACAATACGAACTTAAAGATCCAGAGGGCAGGTTCATCATGGTGGTAGGCAGTCTAGCAGGGAGAGAGGTGACGATCTGTAACATTTACGCCCCAAACATATATGACCAAGGTTTTCTTAACCGTTTATCCAACCTTCTTATGACCAGAGCGCGGGGGGAGTTACTATTGGTGGGGGATTTTAACAGTATTGCCAATGGTGCCTTGGACAAATCCCAATTGCCTGCTGGCTATAAACTCACCTCTGACTCCAGTGTCCGGCTCCTCTGTAAGCGCCTAGATCTTATTGACATCTGGCGTACCTTACATCCAGAGGTGCGAGAATACACCCAAGTATCCAGAGTGCATGGCACCATGTCAAGAATTGACTACATTCTCACCCCTGCCACCCTTTTTTCCAGTGTAGCGGAGGCGGACATAGGTTCCATTGTCATCGCCGATCATGCCCCAATTTGGGTAGACTTGTGGCTGTCTGCCTCGCGCTCTGGTCATCGCTTCTGGCGGTTCCCCGGTCAGCTACAAGCAGACAAAAACTTCCACAGCTATCTAAACGAGAAATGGGAGGCCTATGCCACACATAATGCGCAACATTGTGGTGACCCATCTTTGTTCTGGGAGACGAGTAAGGCCGTCCTCAGAGGGGAAATTATAGCCTACTGCGCTCTACAACGGAAGAAAGTAAATGCAGCTATCTTGCAGTTAGACTCTGAGCTCCGGGCTGCGAAGCTGGCTTTGGCTGGGGACCCCTCAGGTTCTCATCGGGAGGCTTATGCAGCTTGTCTGAATGCGTTGAATGCACTTTTACATGTACGGGCCCAGCGATCTTTAAAGGCTTCAGAGCATTTTTTCTTTCGATACGGCAACAAATCCAGTAAGCTTCTAGCCCGGTTGGTTGCTGCTAAGCGGAGGAAAACTTTTATTGGCAGCCTTCACTCCTCCGCCGGGATTCCCTCCCATACCAGCAAAGATATATGTGAAATCTTTCGTCTATTTTACGAAAGCTTGTACAGTGAGGATAGGTTGGGGGGGAGTACCGAGGAGAACAGGTTTTTTGAGGGTCTCCAGTTACCACAAATTACCCCCTTACAAAAGGAGTTGTTAAGCCGACCTATATCGGCTGGAGAGGTACAGGGAGTCATTAAAACTTGTAAGAACCACAAATCCCCAGGGCCGGATGGACTGACCTCCGAATATTATAAAATTTTAAGCCCTTCTATAGTAGACACTATGGTGTCCTTCTTTAACCATGCATGGGATACACAACACTTCCCTGCGCAATTTAATAGGGCGTATATTACAGTACTACCCAAGCCGGGTAAGGACCTCCTTCAGGCGTCCTCTTACCGTCCTATATCCCTCTTGAATACCGACCTAAAGATCTATGCCCGCATATTAGCAATTCACCTGAACTCTGTTTTGCCTGCAATAATATCCCCTTACCAGGCGGGGTTTGTGAGTGGTCGAACTGCGAGCGCGCATGTCATCCGGCTTCTCTCCGCCATTGAAGCTTCACACGCTAACCAGGTTGAATCAATGGCTGTGGGGTTTGATTCAGAGAAGGCGTTTGATAGAGTCTCTTGGGATTACATGTTTTCTGTTCTCGCCAGATTTGGTCTCCCAGCCTGCCTTATAAATGCCATCTCTATTTTATATGCAGATCCAATTTCCCAGATTGTGGTTAATGACTCTCTTTCAGATGGGTTTCAGATAAAAAGAGGGGTTCGACAGGGCTGTCCTCTATCGCCCATACTATATATTCTATCTTTAGACCCTCTGCTCCGTAAGCTAGCGGACTCTCCGGTTATACATGGAATGCAGCTCAAACAGACCTTTTTCACACTAGCGGCATTCGCTGATGATATGTTGGTCTTCCTCAGCAACCCAGCTGTGTCCCTTCCCCATGTGTTACACATTCAGTCCACCTTTGGCAAATTTGCGGGCTTAAAAGTAAACGTAGACAAGTCTGAGGCGCTGGATGTCCTGGGCACGCTACAGGCTAACTGGTCAGGGGTTTTCCCATTGAAATGGGTTACGACCTCGTTAAAATATCTGGGGGTTTACATACCGGCCATCCCTAGTCACACATACATGTTAAACGTTGCCCCCCTCAAATTGAAATTACTTAAAAACCTCTCAGCTTGGCAGGGTTTACCTTTATCTATGTCTGGGAAAATATTATTACTTAAGATGATGGAAATTTCAAAATGGTTATATCTGTTTCATATGTTACCCCTCTGGTTAAAAAAAAGAGACGTTTCTGATATTCACAAAGGTATTGCATCCTATTTGTGGAATGGTAAAAGAGCCCGCATTCCCTTACAGGTACTAATGGCTCCTAGATCGGAAGGTGGTCTGAATTGTCCCAATTTAGAACGTTACAATCATGCCTGTCTATTGCACCATGTCAAAGATTGGGTTTGTGACTCCTCGACCAACTCTCCATTGGACTTTTATAAATGTTGGTTCTCTCCACATGCCCCTAGCGCTGTTCTTCAAATTCCAGATGCCCAACTTCCCACGTACATTGTACACAGTATAGTCGTCCATCCTATAAAGCTGGCCTGGAGCCGTCTCTGTCGTCAGTTGCGAATCCTGTCAGGCCCGCATGCTGGACTGCCTATCAGAGGTTGCTTGCTGTTCCCCCCGGGGATGACCTATTTTCTCTTTCAACGATGGTCCCAGATTGGTCTGCGTTTCATGCACCAGCTCTTCGATGTTACTGTGGACCCGCCGCGGCTGTACAGTTTTCAGGACCTACAAGCTCACTTCCAATTGCCTGCTGCGGACTTTTTTGGCTACCTTCAAATACGGCATTTCTTACAAGAACAACTAAGACTCCACCCGGACTTCCTCTCTCATTGCCATTTGATGCGGACTTTCATACTTGGAGAAGATGGTAAACGTAATTCTTGCTCTCAGTTTTATGTGGCTCTGACTGGTCTACATGCTGGTCAAGTTTTGGATCGAGTAGCTGCACGCTGGAATTTGACACTCTCCTGCAATACGACCGGCTCTGTTTTTAGGAGCTGCTTCAGGCGAATACCAGGATCTGTTGAAAATGTTTTATTACGTGACAAGGCCTACAAATTCCTTCATCAGGCCTTTTACTCACAACAAAGAGCCTTTTATGTGGGCGCTACTCAGTGTAAGAACTGTTCTAGATGTGGTCATCCAAAACCAGATTTTCTCCACTGTTTCTGGACATGCCCTTGCCTGCAGCGATTCTGGGGGCACCTACAACATCAGATAACCGGACTTTGGGGCTGTGTTCTTCCTCTAGTCCCGGTTGTTTGGCTTCTGGGAGAGCTTCCAACCCCGGCTTTTTCTCCTACTGATGAGCAGCTGTTGTTGTTCGACAAGTTCTGCCTCATGGCCAAGGTCTCTATTTTAGCTCAGTGGACAAACCCGGCACCCCTGTTTTCAACGGTTTGGCAAGGGAAGATCCGTCAACTGCTGCACTGGGAGTTGCTTACTGCGAAGCAAAAGTCGACCTCACAGTATGTCAGGACGTGGCAAGTTTGGGAGCCGTATATCGACATGCTACCCGCTGTAGAACGGAACTTACTTTCTAAGTAGCATCTGCATTTTTGGGGGCAGCCAGAAGGCTTTGGAGACTCTTGCGATGGTGGGAGTGCCCCTTAACAGCATTGGACTACTTCTACTTACTCTCAATAACAATAATATCATGCTTTTCCTGTATCACCTTTTCCTAAGGTTTCTAAGCGCTTCATCTGTCTTATTTGTTATCCAGTTACCCACGAGGTTTTTCTATGACGGTTTATTGATCATTTTCCATGTTACCAAGGTCTGTGGGGTGGGGGGGGGGGGGCGGGTTGGCTACGAGGATAAAACTAAAACTGAACAGCAGTCGAGCACTTGTCTTATACCTGCTGGTTAACGTTCTGTACACTATATGTGTGAATTTACATTGTTTATCATGTTTTGTTGAATTTGACTGTTGTTGAATAAAAAATTATCACACAAAAAAAATATATTAAAAAGCACTGGTCCAAGTATAGACCCCTGAGGCACTCCACTGTTTACCCTTTTCCACTGAGAAAATTGTCCATTTAAGCCTACTCTGTTTCCTGTCTTTTAGCCAGTTTGTAATCCACGAAAGGACATCGCCACATATCCCATGATTTTTTTACTTTTCCTAGAAGTCTCTCATGAGGAACTTTGTTAAACGCCTTCTGAAAATCCAAATACATTACATCTACCGGTTCAGCTTTTTCCACATGTTTATTAACTCCTTCAAAAAAATGAAGCAGATTTGTGAGGCAAGACTTCCCTTGGGTAAATCCATGTTGACTGTGTCCCATTAAACCATGTCTTTCTATATGCTCTGTGATTTTGATGCTTAGAACACTTTATTTATTTATTTAGCATTTTTATATACCGAAATTCATGTAACAAGTTACAAATCACTTCGGTTCACATTATAACGATAACCAGTTCATAAGGATGCAATTACATTAAACAGGGATGCATCAAACTTGGATCCATGGAACTGGGTTTAACAGAGAAGATAATTAGAAGAACTTTATCCGGCGAGCCGGTTAAAGTTTCCACTATTTTTCCTGGCACTGAAGTCAGGCGCACCGGTCTGTAGTTTGCTGGATCACCCCTGGAGCCCTTTTTAAATATTGGGGTTACATTGTGTATGGTTTTAGCCCCAACAGACCAGACACGAGACTCCGAGATATTTTAGAAATTTAGTAAAATGTTTATTATGGCAATTAAATGATTCCCAGATACTTCTGTTGTAATTGGCAAGGATAAGCGTAGACTCAGCAAATTGCCAGAAGCCCGTAAGCTCATCCTTGCTTATGTCACAATCTTACAAGGCTTTTATACATTTTTTTCTTATTTTCTTTGCCAAGTATCGATTATTTCTAATTACGTCATTCTGGCCTGGCTTCCGTTCCCTAGACCCCCTGCATCCAAACATTCATTCTTTCTTTCATGTCCAAATGTTAGTACACAAGGAGAACAATCTCCCCATGGCTTGTAGGAAGGCATAAATCATCTCTTATCAATGTCCGCACTTTCCTTTGTAGTTGGTTTACACACAGACCACACATGTATCCTATGTGGGCCATTCTCATGTCCTTCACTTTCTGCTCACATAGCTAATATCCTCCAGCTGTATATTCTGTCTTATATTGGCACACAAGCTTAGTAGGACACAGTTCAGTAAGTAGCTTTATCCAACTGGCCACGCTCCAGTCTTCAGGTACAATGGATGATTTTAATGATAGGTTACAAATTTTACCTAATAGATGTACAGTTTTAGCCAATCTAGTTTTAATAGTTTGGTTCATTCATTCCATCTGTCCAGGTGACTGTTGATGGTACAGACAGTGTAGTCTGTTTCATACCCATTGCAGCAGTTACCCTTTGCAAGATTTATCTTGCTATTGTTTATTTAGCTGAATCAGTCTTCTTACCGAGGTAGCAAATTAACCTTCCTGCTATGCAGTGGAGAACCCTTATGCATGCTCTTCAGTAAGGAAAACCTCCCTAATCCTAATTATTATTTTTATACTATTTCAAGTCGGGAGTGCAAATACAGAGACAGAAAACAAGACATAAAACACAGAGATATAAAACAAAATAGAAATAGAACATTAAACACCTCAAAAGTATTAATCATTATCTTAGCTATATAAAACTATTAAAACTGTTACTTACCGTATTCCCACTTTACTCAGTAACACACATTATCCAGAGAAAATTACTCAGTAACACGTTTCCCAGAGAAAGCTGTCATACATTCATATGAACAAGTACTGCAGTCTTTCATGCCCTTGTGCACACAACACATGCTGACAATCACTGCAAATTTGTCTGTCGTTTATTCTCACACAATGGATGTCCTATTATAACTTTCCTTAAACGTAAAGTCATTGGATAGGAGGCAATGTCCTTTTGTGGATTGCAAGCTGGTTAAAAGACAGGAAACAGAGAGTAGGATTAAATGGTCAATTTTCTCAGTGGAGAAAGATAAACAGTGGAGTGCCTTAGGGATCTGTACTTGGACCGGTGCTTTTTAATATATTTATAAATGATCTGGAAAGAGGTATGATGAGTCAGGTGATCAGTGGGAACACTGAGAGGAGAGGATCACCTTGCTGGTGGCTGAAAGTAATCAGTAAGGGGCGGATTTTAAGAGCCCTGCTCGCCTAAATCCACCCAAATCCGGGCGGATTTAGGCGAGCAGGGCCCTGCGCGCCGGTGAGCCTATTTTACATAGGCCTACCGGCGCGCGCAGAGCCCCGGGACTTACGCGAGTCCCGGGGTTTTCGGAGGGGGGTGTGTCGGGGGCGGGGCCGAGCGCCGCGCCGTTTTCGGGGCGTGTCGGCAGCGTTTTGGGGGCGGGCCCGGGGGCGTGGTTACGGCCCAGGGCGGTCCGGGGGCGTGGCCGCGCCCTCCGTACCCGCCCCCAGGTCGCGTCCCGGCGCGCTAGGGGCCCACTGGCGCGCGGGGATTTACGCCTCCCAGAGGGAGACGTAAATCCCCCGACAAAGGTAAGGTGGGGGCTTAGACAGGGCCAGGGGGGTGGGTTAGGTAGAGGAAGGGAGGGGAAGGTGAGGGGAGGGCGTTAGAGGATTCCCTCCGAGGCCGCTCCGATTTCGGAGCGGCCTTGGAGGGAACGGGGGTAGGCTGCGCGGCTCGGCGCGCACCGGCTATACGTAATCGATAGCCTTGCACGCGCCGATCCAGGATTTTAGTGGATACGCGCGACTACGCGCGTATCTACTAAAATCCCGCGTACTTTTGCTTGCGCCTGATGCGCCAGCAAAAGTACACGAACGCGCCGTGTTTGAAAATCTACCCCTAAGTTTTCACTTGGGACATTGTCTTTTTTAAAAGTATTGGGGCAAAGGTAACTATTTGGGAATATTATTTAGTGTGTTTGTGTGTTTGTACCTTTAATAGGCTGTGAATAAACAAGTTAGACTTTAATAGTAAGGCTGTGAATAAACAAGTTAGACTGTATTTTTAAATAGTCAGTCTATAAGGTAGCAGTAGGTAGTGTGTTTATTTTTAAAAGTCTGCAGAACTGAGTGTTCTCCAGACTTTTAAAGAACTGAGTTTTTGTATTTAATACTAACTGAGTGCTTGTATTGGAAAAAAAAAAAACCCCACAAAAAAAAACAAAACAACCCAAAAAGTAGCCAGAAGCTAGAAATAAGCTAGGAACAGTGTATACCAAAGTAAAAAAAAGTTGAATAGTTCAGCTCAGTTACTCACCTTGGAAAGGTGTTGAGGTAGTGTGATTAGGTTTGAACAGGGACCAACATTTGTTAATCAAGGGAGCAGTGAGTCACTCAGGCTGACTAACTGAAGTTAGACTGTTTGTATTTGCCAAAAATTTCTATGATTGGTTTTCTTATTATAAACAAATGATCTGAATGGACATATGGTAATTTGCCATCAGCTTCCATGTTAATGCTTCTCATTTTGTATGCAGGTTACATTATCTATGGCTTGCAATTAGATGGAATATAAACTGGCCTTGAATCTGTTAAAAAATGTTCGAAAATCTTGTAGTTCAGCATCTTTTATCTAAATTATAGAGTCTTTCTATCTAGGACAACAAGGGCAAGGTTATAATGTTGTTATTACTTACTGCTTATGATAAAATAATCAAAAACTGAGAACGAAAATAATGACTATGTGTGACATGTCAAAAAGTGTTTAACTGCTTCTTCATCACTTTTATGCTTGTAATAGGGGGCTCGTAAACCCTACAATACTGGTGCAGTAAGCTAACGGTATCTAATGCATGGGGAGTTATTAAAATGCTTGACTGGAAAATGTGTGCACTGGCTGAATGCACATTTTAAATTTGGGTGAGATTCTCAGCTGTGATATATGCGCACAAAACTCCTATTTTGGACACACTAATAATTTTTATGCACATAGAAGATTTTGGCCAATGCAAGAATGTGTGTTCAGCAGAGTGTACAGTTTTACCGTCAGTTACATGCACATTTTATGTGCGCAAATATCACTCTTGATACAGCAAGGAGTTTTACACACAAGTAATGTGCATGTAAATCTGTGTGTCTTGATTAGCGCCCTCGGATGGAAATCCAATGCAAATGAAGGCATTAATAATTACTCCCCCCCCCCCCCCCCAAATACAGAGAGGTGCCCTGGCTTAACTCAGGTTTTCTTAGCACTGGAAATTTTACTCCTGGTCAGAGCTGGAGTACAGTTTCCTGCACTTGTCAGTCTAAGAGCAGAAGCTGAAATTCCAGGGCCTGTAATCAGGATTTATTCACACAAAAAATGCTTTATTCGGCGATAAGTAGTCTGAATTAGCCATGACATGTGGTGATGTCATACGGCGGCACTGAACGGAGTAATCTCTCCTAGCTACTAGAGCTGTGAGCTCTAGTGAGCATGTGCTGGAATTTCCACATGGGTGTTGCCTCGTGAGCCATCTCAGTCATGTTTTGTCCACGCCCAGCATAGATGTATACTCATTATCTCCAAATTATTTTTTCCAAGATTTTTCAAAATTTTCCTTCTTTTTCTTCAGTATGTTGTTATTTAGTTGCCTTGCTGCTTCTGAAGCTCCCACAACAAAAAAAGTTTAGTTTGCCTTTTCAAGATATCTGGCAAAAAGAAAATCAAAGTCAGCGGATTTAAGAACTGTATCTGTGGTAAGGAAGCATCCCACAGCACTTTACAACTGGCATGAATTGTTACTACTGCCTCGGTCCAGATCATGACCAGTCAAACTGCTGTGCCTGTGGATGGATATTCCCATGCTCTCAATCGTCAAGGGCACACAGGAGAAACTGCATAAGTCTCTTAGAAGATACAGTTGGTTCTCCTCCCACAATGCAGCTTCGACTGCCTCGCTGAAGCATGAGTTGAACAACAGCCCCTAAAAAACAGCCCCTAAAAAATTGACGCACCAGGCCAAAACCTCAGGGTCGAGCAATTCTAGCCCGCTGTGCATCAAAGAATTGGCATCGCTCTATAGAGCCATCTGAGCAGTCAGTGGTAGAGAAGCACAAGTCTTCAAAGCGCAAACCTTCGGCACCATCAATACAAAACTCATCTGCACCATCAATACATGGTGCATCAGCATGGTCAACGTAAATCACAACTATATCATTGACGCTACACACAGAGCACATAGTCTATTGACACACGGTGCACGCATTCACAGCATCGACAACCTTTCGATGGAAGTGACTCTGATGCTGTCAATGCAAGTGCCATTGATGCATTACTGTTTGGCGCCAACTTTGTTAGGACATCCCAAGCAGAGCCACTCAATGTAATCAAAACATACTCCATCCAAGTCTTTGAAGCACCCAGTCCCATTGAAGCACAAGTCCACAGCACCGTATCAGTCGACGAATAGAGCCTTGGATTGTGCCCAACCTATACAATTGCCAACACAGCTTTATGCTGATCCACCGAGGTCATGGGTAGAAGGAGATATGTTATCTTTGTCCCCTCTTATTACTAGAGCACTTTACACTGCCAAGCTTTTTGAACAAGGCTTATGTTTAGAGGTGCTCGACCCCGTTTGTTCTCTGGACCCATTTATCTCCAACAAACCTTTTATTCAACACCAGGAGCTTCCTCTTCCTCCACCCAGATCAGACCAGACCAGTGGGTTATGTATGTCAACCAGCAGATGAAGATGGAGATTTAATAGCTTGCTTATGTTCGTACAAAGGTATACATAGAGTGACATCAGCCTGCCAATATTACCTGTCTCCAGCAGAGTTATTGATTTATTTAAAATATTTCTATTCTGCACCATCCTATATTCTGGGCGGCTTACAGAATAACAAACAAAAGTGTAAAACAATGCTTAAAAACAAAATAATCAATGGAAATAACAGAACAAGGAAAACAATGATTATATAATGTTTAAACCATCCTATCAGACAATGCTTGTCGTTATTACTGTAGGCCAGCAAAATCAGCCAAGGATCAGCAAAAGGTTAGTGTGAATAAATGGGTCTTCAGGTCTTTTTTAAAAGTGGAGTGGACTCGGGCGTGTTTGTCTGAAAAGGAGACTTCTGAGTGCTCCTAAGGTGACAGACGAGTTCTCCTCCCTCAGATGAAGTACAGCAAAGGCAAGAACCAAAAAAAAAAAGGTATTTGGGCTCCCTCTGATGAGCTGCTGGGGGGACAGGGGACTTCCCGGGCACTGGAATAACTATTATTCTCTATAATCATTACATCTATTTCCCTTCTCCCTAGGTACCTCCCCTCCCCCACCCTCTCTATTCATTTCTTATATAGGAGGTGAGAGTTCTGTTTGTGGGGAGTTGGGGATGCAGCCACATTTTACAACTGCAGCACGTAGTTTTAAGATGACACCGGTTACGAGAGCAAGAGAGAGAGGCCGCCCTGTGCTCGGCCTGCCACATTAGAAAAATGCAGGCTGGGGCTGCTGTGTCTCTTCGCCACAAATATTCCTCAGCCTAGGGGAGCTCTTAGCTGAGACATTTGTGCATGAAAGGGGTTCAGGTGTAGCTGAGACTACCGGTACTGGGTGCACAGGGCCTGTCTCCCTGCCTATTCCACCAGTCATTTCACTACTGCAAAACGCTGAAATGGATCTTGGATCCACCTCCTTTATGTCCCAAATGGAACAGTGACCTAATGTGCTGTTCATGGCTCCTGCAGCAGGGTCAAAGGCTGCCTTGCCCTGGGCAGTCATATTATAGGAGATTTTACATAAGAACATAAGAACATGCCATACTGGGCCAGACCAAGGGTCCATCAAGCCCAGTATCCTGTATCCAACAGTGGCCAATCCAATTCACAAGTACCTGGTAAGTACCCAAACATTAAATAGAACCTATGCTACTAATGCCAGCAACAAACGGTGACTATTCCCTATTGATTAATAGCAGTTTATGGAATTCTCCTCCAGGAACGTATCCAAATCTTTTTAAAATCCAGCTACATTAAGGGGTGGATTTTAAAAGGGTTACGCGCGTAATATACAGGCGTAACCCTTTTAAACCCCTCCTGCGCGCGCCAAGCCTATTTTGCATAGGCTCGGCGATGCGCGCAAGCCCCGGTACGCGCGTATGTCACGGGGCTTGAAAAAAGGGGCGGGGTGTGGCCAGAGGCCTCCGAAGGCCTGCTAGGCCGGGGGCTGCGCGCGCATGTTATAAAATTTGTGCGCGCCGGGTTGCGTACACAAATCTACGCCCACGCGTAGGTTCGAAAATCTGACCCTAACTGACTTAACCTGCTTTCACTTCAAGGAGGACTCTTCTCATTATCAGTACAAAGTTCTCCCATTTGGCCTGTCGGCAGCTCTGAGAATCTTCACCAAATGCCTTGCAGTGGTAGTGGCACACTTGAGTCACCAGGGGATTCAGGTTTTCCCATAAATGTATGGCTGGTTAGTCACATTAGCTTTTTGTGAAGAAGTGCTGCTCTCCCTGCATAAGACAATCCATTTTTTTTAAGAATTTGAGGTTTCTGGTGAATTTTGAGAAGTCAAATCTAATTCTAACTTGGTGGATAAAATTCAACAGAGCATAGATAGATTCACTACAAGAAAAGGTGTTTCTACCATCAGATCCAGTGAGCACCATGAGATCACTCATTTACAAGCTGCTATCTTCTCAGTGTATGACAGCCAGAGATTCTCATTGCTTTAGGGTATATGGTGCAACCATTCATGTGGTCCCACTAACACACCTTCATAATCTGATGCAGTGGGGTCTCTTCAGTCAATGGCATCAACTACCTTGAGCACTGTCAGTGATAGTACAGGTTTCCAGTGATATGAAATGGGAATTGTATTGCTGGTTAAACCCCCATGCTCTTTGGGATGGAGCTCTACTTTGCGCTGTCCCTCATCAACAGGTCGATATTGTAAGGCCGTGTTAGAAAGAGTGCGGCAGTGCCGGGCGCACCCTCGTTTGCCCCACGCACTGTTCTGATCACATACCGCTCGATAATCTATTTAAATTGCATGCAAATGCAAGCCGCGTCTGCAAAGCATTAGGCCCGCGCAACCCATTTTACTGTATAGGCTTAATACAGCGCCTATACAGTATCCTGGGTGCGCTGGTACCTGTCATTTCAAATGTCATTTGAAATGACAGGTACCAGGAAGTGAATCCCAACTTTAACCCTAAAAACTGAAAATCCCCTCCTCCCGAAGCAGTTGGACATGTGCCAACTTACCCAGTTCTCCTGGCTCGGCAACAGCAGCGGCTTGCAGTGTCCCCCCCCCCGTGCAGGTCCCGGTTCTCCTGGCTCGGCAGCGGCTTGCAGCATTCCTCCCACCCCCCGCACAGGTCCCGGTTCTCCTGGCTCGGCAGCGGCTTGCAGCGTTCCTCCCCCCCCCCCACCCTCCCGCGCAGGTCCCGGTTCTCCTGGCTCGGCAGCGGCTTGCAGCGTTCCTCCCCCCCCCCCACCCTCCCGCGCAGGTCCCGGTTCTCCTGGCTCGGCAGCGGCTTGCAGCGTTCCTCCCCCCACCCTCCCGCGCAGGTCCCGGTTCTCCTGGCTCGGCAGCGGCTTGCAGCGTTCCTCCCCCCCACCCTCCCGCGCAGGTCCCGGTTCTCCTGGCTCGGCGTGAGCCCACTGTTCTGTCGATTTGGGCGCTCCGGCCAATGAAAGCGCATAGACGGGCGCGCATGACGGGACCTGCGCGGGGGGAGGGGAGGAACGCTGCAAGCCGCTGCTGTTGCCGAGCCAGGAGAACCGGGACCTGCGCAGGGAGGACCGCTTTCGCCGCCGGCTGCCCCCTCCGGAGGGCGGCAGAGAAGGGAAGGGGCTGAAAAGCAACAAAAGGTAAGAAAACAACAAAAAGTAATATCGAGTCGCTTCGGGAGGAGGGGATTTTAGGTTTTTAGAGGTTTCCTTTTGGGGGAAAGTTTGCCGTCTACCATTACCCCTGCCTCTAACGCAGGGGTAAGGGTAGGCGGTAAGTTAGCAGGTTAAATGTGGGGCAAAACGGCAGGGTAAAATAGCGATAGTCGGGGCGCGCGTTACTGTATGGGAGGGAATAGCTAATTCGATCGTTTACATCTGATATACATGCCGCGTGTGGAAGGGGTTACCCGGGGATTGAAAGAGGCGGTAAGGATGAGTTAAAGGGGATAGTGTATTGCAGGAAGGGCTAACGCGGCCGGAAAGTGAGTAGAAAGCGAGTTAGGAGCAGGGTAACCGCGGTCGTACTTTACTGTATCGAGCTGATTGTAATCCTAATGACAGATGCCTAAACAAAGGAAGGGTGTATCCATACAGGATTCTTTTGGACTCGGGGCATTTGGTCTTTCCAGGAGAGCCACTTTCAAATCAATCTGCAGAACTAAGAACAATCTGACAATGTTCAGACTTCTTCTTTAAGGCAAAATATATCTTGCTTCAAACAAACAACCCAACTATAGAGATGGTATCGTCCATCAAAAAGCCCGCCCTGATGCAGGTTCCGAAACATTGACAACGTCGGCAATTTGGCGGCTTCCGCAAAGAAACTGAAGCGGTTCCTTCAGCCAGAAGATGTTTGGGCTATAAATCAAGTGGTGTTTCAAGATAAGTAATTGTTTGTCGGGACAGTAATGGTATCTATTGCCAGCACAAAAAACAGGTTCGCCTGTTTCATGTTCAAGTCGGGTGGCGCAGTATAAAACTGCTACAGTTTATTCTCAATCATGACCACCGGAAACCGTATTGGTTCTGAGTTTAAGTCTGTACAATTTGAAGTTGCAGTAGAGGTTTAAATATTTTAAAGTACCAGGAAATTGCAGTAGACGTTTCCATACATCGAAGTTCCAGTGCAACTAATATTCTCTGAGGTGACATGTAATTTAAAGAAAAATTAGAAAAATATAGGAAAAGATTATAGACCAGTGATTGTACCAACTCGGCTGAAAATCTCTGCTCATTGTCAGAACTATATGCTGGTGCTGAGGTCTAATCTTTTCTTTTATAAAAATAAAAATAATTGATAAAATGAAAAATAACAAATTTAATGAATAAAACAATTGTTCAAAAAAGGTTTTAATAACAGTGGAATAAAGTAAGACATTTTAATTATAGATGGCAACTTCGAAATCATAGGACTCATTGTGGTGCCTTCACAAGGAATGTTAACTAGTGGATTCTTCTGATTTATTTTATTTTTCCCAGGAATTTTTCAGGTCTTATTAAGACATGATCAAAAATAGAAAAAGTCAGTTTAAAAAAATGACTTTTTTTTTTCTGGGTGAATAGCAGCTACGTTGACTCCAGGCCCCTCATCTCTTTTTTTTCCACAGCATACTCATGTTACCTTCTGCAGTGCAGCTCTGCACTGCACTTCTTAGTCTACACTGAGAAATAGAGGCGGGGATCCTGCCAGAAACTTCTTCTTTTAAGGAGCTGCTGCTCATCTGTGCTTGGGTAGGTAACAGTGAAGCCATGCCCTGGTTGATGCTACAGTTTCAGCTCTCTCCCAGAGTGAAATCAGTGGCCACACCCTTCTCCCAATGGCAGCCACGCTCTCCTACAGGAACCGAGAAGAGCCATGCAGCCTCAGTTCTGCCTTATCTCATCTCCATGTGCCAGGAAAGCTTTCACCTAAGCAAATGCTTCCCAGGGCATGGAGATGAGGTAATCAAAGCCGAGCCTGCAAAGCGTCTCTCCACATTTGGAGATGAGGTCAGTAGATGTGAGCCTACTAGGATTCTACTTGCTCCCGTTGGAGAGCTTGCTGCCTTTGGGAGAAGGTCTGAGGCATGTTTTCATTGCTTGGGGGAGGGGGAGGAGGAAGGGACTTGAATACAGTAGGCTATTCTGCCCTCACTGACTTTGGAGAGGTTTGGAAACTCTGTCTCCGCAGCAGTTGAAGACACACAAAATTAGGGTGAAAATAGGATTAAACCAATTTTCACTTTTGGAAAAATGAAGGAATTTATGGATGAAAAAATTTTAAACCAAAAATGAGGATTCCTATCTGCAAGCCATTGTCTTCCAGAGATCTCCAACATGATAGCTGATCACCTCAGCGGAGTATTTTGCTTTCACAAGTGGTCTCTACAACAATCAGCAGCCGATAAACTATTTGACTTATTGGGCCTGCCATCAGTTAACCTATCTGCATCATAGCAAAACAGAAAGCTTGACAAAGTTCGCCCGTTTCTACCCAGCAATCTAAGGTTACCGCATGACGCTTTCCTAATTGATTGAAACAAGCCTGATGTATGCTTTTCCGCCAATAGCACTAATGGCCAGGACAGTACCCAAGCTGCTGCAAGACCTCACTCACTTGATCCTCAGCTGCAGTGTGGCCCAAACAAATGTGGTGTGCGTATCCCTTACATCTTTCCAGCAACCTCCAATACATCTGGGGTCAGACCCTGCCTTAATGGCCCAAAATGATGGAATGCCCCATCATCCGAATCTTTGATATTGAATGCTCAATAAATGCTGCTCTCTCTTTGCCTAGAGACTTTTGAAGACATAGTAGTTTGAGCTAGGAAACCCTCAACTAGGAAAAACTGTGCCTTCAAATTGAAGGGTTATTCCACATTGTCTTGTCTCAGAAATCTCCTACATTTTTTTGAAGGGGTGAATAAACATGTGGACAAAGGTGAACCGGTAGATGTAGTGTATTTGGATTTTCAAAAGAATTTTAACAAAGTCCCTCATGAGAGGCTTCTAAGAAAACTAAAAAGTCATGGGATAGGAGGTGATGTCCTTTTGTGGATTGCAAAATGATTAAAAGACAGGAAACAGAGAGTAGGATTAAATGGCCTGTTTCACAGTGGAAAAGGGTAAACAGTGGAGTGCCTCAGTGATCTGTACTTGGACCGGTGCTTTTCAATATATTTATAAAAATGATCTGGAAAGGGGTATAATAAGTGAGGTGATCAAATTTGCTGATGAGACAAAATAATGCAGAATAGTTACATCTCAAGTGGATTGTGATAAACCATAGGAGGACCTTGTGAAGCTGGAAGATTGAGTGTCCAAATGGCAGATGAAATTTAATGTGAACAAGTGCCAGGTGATGCATAAAGGGAAAAATAACCCTTGCTATAATTACACGATGTTAGGTTCCATATTAGGAGTTCACCCAGGGAAGAGATCTAGGCATCATAGTGGATAATACATTAAAATCATTGGCTCAGTGTGCTGTGGCAGTCAAAAAAAGCAAACAGAATGTTAGGAATTATTAGGAAGGGAGTGGCGAATAAAACAGTGGATGTCATAATGCCTCTGTATCGCTCCATGGTGAGACCGCACCTTGAATACTGTGTGCAGTTCTGGTCGCTGCATCTAAAAAAAAGTTATAGTTACACTGGAGAAAATACAGAGAAGGGCAACCAAAATGATAAATGATATGGATTGGCTCCCCTATGAGGAAAGGCTAAAAAGGTTAGGGCTGGTCAGCTTGGAGAAGAGACAGCTGAGGGGGGGATATGATAGAGGTCTACAAAATCATGAAAGGACTTGAAGGGGTAAATGTAAATCTGTTATTTACTATCTTAGACAATAAAAAGACTAGGGGGCACCCAATGAAGTTAGCAAGTACCTCATTTAAAACAAACTAGAGAAAATTGTTTTCAGTCAATGCATAATTAAGCTCTGGAATTCATTGCCAGAGGATGTGGTTAGTGCAGTTACTGTAACTGGGTTTAAAAAAGGTTTGGATAGGCTGCTAGAGGAGACATCCATAAACTGCTATTAATCAATAAGGAATAGTAGCTTGGGATGTATTTAATATTTTGGTACTTGCCAGGTACTTGTGACTTGGATTGGCCACTGTTAGACACAGGATGCTGTCCTTGATGGACTCTTGGTCTGACTCAGTATGGCATGTATTTTGTTCTTATTTTCTTATCCATTATCCACCATTTATGCAATTATTTCACAATAGAGTGGTGCTCCAGACTTGCCCTACGTTTCTTTCAAAAGTGGTCTCGGCTTTCCATATCAATCAGTCCATCATATTGCCTACCTTCTTTCCATACATCCACATGCACATGAAGGTAAGAAGGCCTTTCATACATTAGATTGCAAAATAATTCTGGCTTATTATAAGAAGAGAACTAAGCTGCATCACCAAACGTCACAGCTCTTTGATTCATACGACCCTAACAGACTTGGAGTAGCAGTCACGAAATGTTCATTGTCAAGCTGGATAACAGAATGCATTCTCCACTGCTAATCTTCAGCTTTGTCAAAGCTCACCAAGTGAGAGCTATGGCCTCTTCTCTTACCCATTTGCAAGAAGTACCTCTCGAAGATATCTGCAAAGCTGCAACATGGTTGTCTTTTCCCACCGCTACATCCTATTACTATCTGGACTATCTCTGAAAACTAACAAATTCAGACAAGTTTTACGCAACTTGCTCTCATAGTAGCTGTTCTTCAAAATGGAATCCAGGTTACTTACTCCATAAATGCTTCACTGCAAACCTCAGCTTGGGAGTCCTCGGATGTCATGACCTATTTAGCCTATTTATTAATGGAAAGAGCAAATTTATTTATTTATTTATTTATTTATTTATTAATTATACCGACATTCGATCGAGATATCACATCGGTTTCCAGGTAACAGAGAGAATAGGGCGAGTTCTGCCTTATTTTACATTATAACATGATAACAAATAAAATAAAACAAAACATGGTAACGGTTGAAACAAATATATGTAAAAATAACAGTGATGTCTATAAATAGAATTAGCCATGCTAGAAAGACTTTGTAATAATAATTACACATGTAAAAGTGGGTTACCCAGATGATATTCAAAAGTTTGATATACTTTATTAGTATTTCATCCGGTCATGGTAGTTTATTGGATTACAGGGAAAACATTGCAATCAATCATTTTTTCATTTGTAAAAAGGAGCATCTGACAGCTCCCTATCCTGTTGACATTTAAGCTTGTCAGACAGTCTAGTTTGTTGCCCTAGTTAAACTCATGCAAAGGGCTAGGAAAATCCCTAAAATTCAGGGTCTGGCACCTGATGGAAGACTTGCCAATGGAGCCCGGCTGGGCAGAGCTAAGCAGCAGTAGCTCTCTAGGCCATGCAGAGCTGCGGTGGCTGCCGCCAGCAGGGCTTTATTGCTGGACTGAGGGGCAGAAAACTGGAAGGGAGAAGGGGAGAGAGGTGGGGTGAGTAGGAGGGATGCCTGGAACCAGGGAAAAGGGGGAGTAAGGGTCCTTCAAGAGAGGGAAGCAAAACCTAAAAACAAAGGAAAAGATGCCAAAGAAACAAATACTGAAAAATAGATAAAGCAAATATAGACAGTAAAATAAAGACTACAGTACATGAGGGGAGGGAGGGTTGGGACTATATATAAGTTGTGGTTCTCTCGTAATTTGGACTTTGAGATCTCATATGACTTTGTATTATCTACCTAAGTGGACACCTACATGGGTTGGATGGTCTTGTGATCTTCTTGGTCCTATTTTCAATGTTCGTTCTCTTGATTCTTATGAGATGTTTGTTTTGGGTCTTTATGGTCCAATACTTGCTCTATGTATATTTAAGGACATTTGGATTTTGTTGCACAACGTTGTAATATTCTTTGTCAAACCACAAGAAAATGTTAATTAAAAAAAAAATTCTGAATGGAAAATGCTGTTGACGAGGAAACTCCTTTGTGGGTGTCTGAAGGTTTCCATTTCACAGACTCGTCAAGCAGGCCTGACACTCCACTAAGAACAGTTTCTCCAAACCAAAATTGGAGTCACATCTGTCCTTTCACTCTGATTCCTGAATGTTTGCTCGTGATATATGAGCGTTACCGTTCATTGTTTGCACCAGTCCCTCAACTTTGATTTCAGTTAAGTAACCTTCTAACACGTCTAAGAAAACCTAAGAGAGAATTTGAACCAGGCTGCAGCTGATTTTACAGTTCAAGTTTGTCAACAGAATCCTGTTCTGACCAATCATATGGAAATGATTAATGATGTTTTCCGTACTGCTAAGAATCATTTCATGTTATGAAGAACAGTGATCTATATATCTGTATGTCCCCCTCCAGGTTCTACAGCTGCCGATCCTGAGGTTTTATCGAAGATTAAAGAGGAGGATGAGCCGCACTGCAGTGATGGGTCTACAACTGAGGGAAAGGAAGATAACCCCAGTCCCAGCGTAGGCCTCCCAGTTATCACATCTGTGTTTTCAGTCATTAAAGAGGAGGAAGAGCCGTACGTCACAGAACATCCTGACTCTGAGAGAGGAGGGAAGATTAATAGTCCCTCAACAGGTGAGTAAGCCATGCTGGCAGCTAAACTGCTGAGTGATTGACAACATCGTGGTTAACATTTCTGTTTTGGTTATCATACTTGCATGCGAGGTCATCTATAGTGTAATGTTTTATAATATTCTAAGCATGAAGCTGGGGATTGCTGTTTTGTTGAGAGCAGCATGAAAGTAAGTAATTTTAAGATGTTCAAAAATTTGAAACAAAGCACTATATTTAAAGAACAATACTGGCAGGTCTGCTTCAAAGTGGTGAATGTCTTGTAGTTTGAAGACAGTATGTGTTGCAGTAAGTAGAGCCATACAGATAAATGTTTTTTTTTTAAATTTTAAAGTATTACAACCAGTTTGCAATCCAGGCCACCACCTCGGCACTCACTCCTAAGCTTCTCATTTTATTCACAAGCCTCCTGTGCGGGAACGTATCAAAAGCTTTGCTGAAATCCAAGTAGATGACATCAAGCGCTCTTCCTCGATCTAATTCCTTAGTCACCCAATCAAAAAAGACAATCAGATTTGTCTGACAGGACCTTCCCTTGGTGAATCCATGCTGCCTCTGGTCCAGCAATTCTTCCGACTGTAGATAGTTCACTATTCTTTCTTTCAGCAGCAACTCTATAACTTTTCCTACCACCGAAGTGAGGCTAACCAGCCTGTAGTTTCCAGCCTCCTCTCTGCTCCTGCTCTTGTGAAGCGGGACCACCACTGCTCTTGTCCAATCACTCGGCACCACGCCCGTTTCTAGGGATCTGTTGAAAGGGTCACACAGCAGACCCGCCAGCACATCTTATTTATTTATTTATTTGTTTATTTATTTATTTATTTATTTAAGGGTTTTTTATACCGGCATTCATGAAGCGCTCACATCATGTCGGTTTACATAAAAAACAGGGGTGCAATGAATACAACAAAGAACATAGATAAAAGTGATGAAGAGATGCAGTTACAATTAACAAGGACTATTCAACTGGGGTGGAGGAAAATAAAGAGAGATAGAAGAAGTTAATTATATACAAGTATACAATATATACATTATACAATATATATAGCTGCTGTGTAGGATATTTTGCTGGCGAGGCGTGTTAGTTGGAGTTCGGGAAAGCTTGCTTAAACAGCCATGTCTTGAGTCTTTTCCTAAAGGTTAGGAGGCATGGCTCATTTCTGAGATCTGGGGGGATGGAGTTCCATAAAGGTGGGCCTGCTGTGGAGAAGGCTCGATCTCTTAAGGTGCTGTGAATGGTGGTTTTAGTAGGGGGAACATGGAGGGATCCTCTGTATGCTTCTCTGGTAGGTCTTGTGGATTTGTGTAAGCGGAGGGGAATTTGTAGGTCGATTGTGGTATGTTGGTGAATAATTTTGTATATCAAGGTGATGGATTTGTAGATAACTCTGAATTGAATTGGTAATCAGTGAAGGTCTTTTAGAACTGGGGAGATATGTTCTCTTTTCCTGGTGTTTGTTAGTAGACGGGCTGCTGCGTTTTGTACCATTTGGAGCGGTTTGGTGTATGAGGAAGGGAGAGCAAGTAAGGTAGAGTTGCAGTAGTCTAACTTAGAGAAAATAATAGCTTGGAGGATGGTTCTGAAGTCTTTGGCATGGAAGAGGGATCTTATCCTTTTTAAAACTTGAAGTTTGTAGAAGCAGTCTTTGGTTGATCTATTGATGGAGGCTTTGAAGTTCAGCTTATTGTCGATTATCACACCTAGATCTCTCACTTGAGTGGTTTGTGGATTGGTTGGAAGAGAGGCGGTGAGATTGCTCTTTTCAGGAGTTATGAGTAATATTTCGGTTTTGGATGAGTTTAGTACTAGATTTAGGCTATTGAAGAGGCGTTTGATTTCTAGGTGACAGGACTCTCTGAGCTCCCTCAGTATCCTGGGATGAACTTCATCAGGCCACATGGCTTTGTCCACTTTCAGTTTCTCCAGCTCTTCCCATAATTTTCTACTGTAAAAGGAGTTACATCTACTCCATTCCCCTCCAGTTTCTTGTTAACTAGCAACGGTCCTTCTCCAGGGTCCTCTTTAGTGAACACCGAACTGAAGTATTTGTTTAATATTTCTGCCATTTCTTCATCTCTCTCCACACATTGATCCTTTTCACCTTTCAATTTCACTATACCACTTTGGACTTTTCTCTGATGTATCTGAAAAATGTTTTGTCACCTCGCTTTACCTCTTTGGCAATCCTTCCTTCCGCTTGACTTTTTGCTGTCTTGATTACTTTCTTTGTCTGCCTCAGTCAGTTCCACCAGATATTCTTCTTTGTGTTCCTCTCTTTGGGATCTTTTATATTTCTTGAATGATGTTCTTTTAGCCTTTATTTTGTCAGCCACCTCCTTTGAGAACCAGATAGGTTTCATTTTTCTTTTGCTTTTCTTTACTTTTCTAACATAGATTAGTTGCCTTGGTAATTGCTCCTTTTAGTTTGATCCATTGTTGTTCCACATCCTTCCTGTTTGCCTAGCCTTTTAGTTCTTCCTCCAAGTACTTCCCCATTTCATCAAAGTCCATGTTTTTGAACAGCAAAACTCGGGTCTTCGTGCTTCTTCTCCATATCCTGTTTGTGATATTAAACCATACTGTTTTATGATCACTGGTGCTGAGGTGGGCAACCACCTGGACATTAGAGACAATAAATTTTCTCTCCCAACATGAAGTTTGAACCCATGAGCCAGAGATTAAAGGTCTCATGCTTTACCATTTGGGCTTTTCTTATTGTTTTATTCATGAATAATACATAACAGTAAAATTACATAGATTGAAATAATTGAATGCACATTGTTTATAATTGAATGCACATTGTTTATACCCCTAAGTTACTCCTCCCCCTCTCCTCTCCCTCCCCTAAATGCAGTTTCTCCATACTCTGAAGGAAAAGAGAAAAGAGGAAAATAATATACAAACAAACTCAGCCTTAAAAAAATTCATAAAACGGTCGCTGAATGCAGGCAGTATCTCTCTCATCTACCATCCGTTGTTAAAAGGGCCTCTACATTTCTTGATATTTAAAAAAGTTATCTTTTTGCAAGGCTGTTAGATTTTCCATCCATTGGATGCATTTTAGCCGAGCTAACACCGCTTGAAGAGTAGGAGACTCAGGTTTTTTCCAACATAACGCCACCACGCCTCTTGCTACATTGGCAATTAGTATGATAAGTTGTTGTTTTTTTTTTTAATTATGTCAGCCAAACCCTGCCCTGGCATATTGAGCAAAAATATTTTAGGATCCTTTGGCCCTGACACCTTCAACATATCTGTTACAAACTGACAGATCTTAGACTAAAATTCCTGGATGTGGAATGTGGAAAAAGTCACCAGTGGCTCTGCTTTCCCTCCAACAACAGTTACTGCAAGCTGGAAATATTTTCTGAAGTCTATTAGGAGTTAAATACCAGCTATCTAATAATTTATAAATATTTTCAAACATCATGGAGGAAATGGAACTACGTCCTACCAAAGTGAAACACAACTCCCGTTCTCCTTCATCCAATGTTTCTGAAAGATCTCTTTCCCATGCCAATAGATGTTTCGCCTTCTCTTTAAGAGCTATATTCAATATAGCATATAATTTAGACATAACTCCTTTTTATTATGTACTAGCTGTACCCTGCCACGCGTTGTAGTGGCTGAGCCTGGTTAAGTTGAAAAAACAGAACAGAGCAGTAAAGGTTACAGTTTGTGTGGGTTTTTTTTGTTTTTTTTACCCCAAATGAACAGCACCAGCAAAGAATAGTTTAAATATGCAAGCACACCTTCCTGGGCCCCCCCCCCCCCCCCCCCAACCCGGCGAAATAGAGCAACCCATGCTTCAGCCCCCCTCTCGGGAGATGAGGAGAATGAGTGCCCCCCCGTGAAAAACGCACGGCGGAAAATAAGAACGGTCCCCCACCGTGCTCCTCCCCGGCTACCTGTGTAAACTGACATCCGGTGGCGAGGGTGTGTGCTAGGGTTTGTTCCGCCGGCTGCCATGTCGCAAAACTTCACCGGTGAAAGTGGTGCGTCAGGATTCCTGACCTAGTAAGGGCAAATGTCCACTGAAGATATGGCGCCGACGGGCTCTTGCCCTTACTATGTCACATGGTGTACCGACATCATTGTTGTCTCCGTATAGCATAGTAAGGGCAAGGTCCGCCGGCGCCATTTTGGTTGCTGGCATCCGACGGCCCTACTGAATGCGATGTGTCCTGGACCGTTCCTGTGGTGCCGGCGGAGAAGCACAGACTTGTTTCAAGTGTAGTGTGTGATCGGAGTGCAGTGCGTGGGTGGGTGGAAGAGGGTACTTTAATTTAAAATCAGAGGGTGTGTGAAATGCGTGGCTTCCCAATGTAGCAGCCAGGAATTCGTGTTTTGGGAGGGTGGGTGAAGTAATTGACATTGACAGGCGTGTGGGTGGAGGTGTGTGGTGTGATGAGTGTGGATTTCTGTGTGTTATGAGGGAGTGTGAATGAAAGACAATAGCCCTGTGTGGGGGTGGGGTGTGGTGTGTGAGTGTGTGTGAAAGGTGTAAGAGGTTGCGCTTGCGCTGACGGCCACCAGATGTCGCTGTTTTGTGTAAGCAATTTTTAAACTTGTATTACCTGTCACAGATGTGACCTATATGTAATGTAAGTGTATAAGATTCTTCCCTTATGGGAAGTGAATGTTGTGTGCAAATTTGAACGCATTCGGTTAAGCGGTTGGCGAGATTAGCAACGAAGTACAAACTATTTAACATTTTTATTTATATAGATGTCTTTTCACAGAACCCTTCAGACATAGATTTTCCCTTCATCAAGTCAGCTCTTTTTCCTTTAGAATTTACAAAATGCACTATTTCCTAGATTGTAGATAGATGAACTCAGGACCTGTGGGTTATGCTCCCCTGCCAACAGATGGAGACGGAACAAACGGACATCACAGTATATATACTCCTGCAGTGACCACAGCCTGCCAGTATTCTCCGTCTCCAGCAGATAGTGGACGTGCATCTTCCTATGGGGATTGCTTCAGATTTTGGAAGAATTTTAAATTAAATAAGGAAAAGCCGTGCTCCCTCCCCCAGTTTCTAGCTGAAGAATATCCTGATTCAACTGCTTACATTTATGACTAACATAACTGATTATTTGACCAAAAGAGTATCGGCTGAGTTTTATGCTGGCCGTTGTACTCACAGTATTCTTTCCAATTAGTCTGCAAAAAGGCTGGAAAGATAGGATCAGAATATAAAGTAAGAGGCATTCTCCACTGTCTCCCAATTTGCGGGCAATGATCTGAAATGAGTTAATCCTCTATAGATACCTTGGAGAAACGAGAAAATAATTCTTCGGATACCAATAGGTAATCTATTCTAGATCTAGTAGAATGAGCTTGGGCAAGATGTGTAAAGTCACGTTCCCCAGGGTGCAATATCCTCCATAGAGCTACCATTTTAAGATGTTTACATAAAAAACAGGGGCCCTTATTATCACTTAAAGGGTGACCTCTCCGGGGTGGCTGTCTGTCTATCAAGGGGTCAGTAATACAATTTAAATCGCCTCCCGTAATAATAGGATAATCCCTGAACTGAGATGTTGACGAGAGCAAATTAGTGAAAAATCCATGGTCATAAGTATTTGGAGCATATACTGAAAGCAAAATTACTTTGTTGCCCATTAATTCTCCAGAAATTATCAAATGCCTCCTCCCTGGATCTGCGAGTCTTTTATACTAATGAAAAGATATCACTTTGTGGAACAAGATAGCCACTCCACAACTTTTAGACGTACCCGCAGTCTGATACGCCTGTGAGACCCATCTTTTCCTTAATTTGAGTGCCTCTGTTTGGCTGAGGTACGTTTCTTGAAGAAAAATTACTTTTGCCCCGAACTTCCCCAATCTGGACAATACTTTCTCTCTTTTTATCACAGTACCAAGGCCTGCCACGTTCCATGTGGCTACGTTAAGGGCCACCGTATCGGATGTTACACCTTAGAACTACTAAAAGCCCCACATATAGGTACAACTCTTTGCTTTTTAATGAGACCATTGTTAAATGACAACATTCTGCCATTCTTGTCCATAAGTCTTGTGATCCTTTGTAAGCAAGGGGTTTCCCCAGAAGATCGTGGGAGATATACATTAGAGCATACAACGTCAGGTCCCTGCTTCCCCATTCCCCTCCTCCCAACCCCCATCCCTACATCCATACAGCTCCTCTAAAGAGGGAGTGGAGCCATACATAAGATGCGCTCAGCCGCCTTCAAAAAGTATAAACACAAGGCACCTCCTGGGTATACCCCAAAAAAAAAACCCCACAAACTTGTGCTCTGTACCCAAACTGAATAGTGCAATATGCATTGATAGATCACTGTCACTCAAGCAAATATTGCATCTGGGCAAATAGTCACAATTGAATTGTAGAAGAACATCTCCTGAAACAATAAGTCAGAGAGAGAGAGAAAAAAAATCAAACAGTTGGAGCCCACAAAACTGTGTAATCAACTCTAATTTCCAATGAGCTGGTGAGTCTCCGCTGACAACTTTTGAACAAAGTCCGTTGCTTCCCCAGCAGATTCAAAAGTATGAGCAGAGCCTTGGTGCCAAATTCTCAGCTTCGCTGGGTAGTTCAGGGAGAATCTAATGTTCTTGGAGACTAAATCCGTAATACCGCAGAGAACCCTTTTCGGAGCCCAGAAAAATCCTGGAAACTCAGCACTTTTTTGATTTCAAACTGAAACGCCCTCGCTTTCCGGTAGTGCTGCAAAATCACTGTTTTATGCATGTAATTTAGCAGACAAGCAATGACTACTCTGGGTCTCCGTCCTTCTGTTATGTCTGATTTTGGGCCGAGCTGTGAGCTCGTTCTATTAGGCCCGGTGTAAAATCTTTCAAAAGAGGAACTAGGGAGGACAGCCACGATTCTAAGGTTTTTGCTTGGTCTCCTTCGAGGATAGACTCTGGAAGACCGATGAATCTCAGGTTATTCCTCCTTGCCCGGTTCTCTAAATCGTCAAGTTTGTCGTCCCGAACACGGGCAGCCTTCTCCATTGCCTCAACACCCCGTTCGAGGGCCCCCACATCATCTTCAATGAGGGCAATCCTCTCTTCAGCCTGTTCCATTCTGTTATCGAATTCCCCCCTGGCGGTTCTTATCTCCGCAGTCTGTTCTGAGATTTGATGGAGCCGCGCGTCAAAGCCGCAATCACGGCCTGTGATATTTTATCCTCTAAGGATTCTTCTCTTACAGCGTCATGCAGCTCAGGGGATGCGGTGGTCAATTTGGCGTCGGGCTGCTTGATTTTCTCCTTCTCTTTTTTTTAACAGTTTTTGAGGCCATTATTAAGATGTTTCTGATCGCTTGGTAAAAACAGCGATCTAGGAGCCGAGTAGTGAGCACAAGCCCTCAGGGAAGCACCTTGCAAACGTATATTCTTAGCAATTGTGAGGAGGGCAGTTAGAGCTCAGTGTTCCCGTGACTCACCGAGCCCACCACATCACGTGACTCTATTTATGGATTTCTTAAGCCAAAAGAAGGCCTAAGTGATGTACAAAATAACAGTCTCAGAGTTCAATAATAAAATATACATACAATTAATTAAATTAAAACCTGGCAACAGAACTAAAAACAAAACATAATGCCAATTGAGCAGTTAAAATATAATGAAATGAAAATAAACATGTCATAAAAATAATATTGTTATGTTATGCGAGTTGAGTTCCTGAACTGCAGGCCTTGTCTTGCCAGGAGCTGTTCCTTCAGGTGACTCCAGGGGCGTTAAAGCTGCATACTGTTCCATCCTTCTTGCCTAAGGTGGTCTCAGAGTTTCATTTGAATCAGTTCATTTCCTTGCCATCCCTAGATAAGGTCAGGGATGCAGAGGAGTATTGCCTCCTGCATCTCTTGGATGTCAACAGACTTGTCGTGTGGTATCGGAGGCTTCTGAGCCTGTATGAAAGATGGATCACCTGTTTGTCCTTTATATTGGCAGGAAGCAGGGCGAACCAGCTTCGTGGGCTACAATAGCTCACTGCATTAAGGAGGTGGTAATGGCCATGTATGTGGATGCTGAAAAGCCATTTCCTACTCAGGTTAGGGCTCATTCCACTAGGGCGCAGGCAGCGTCATGGGCGGAGGTTAGTTTGTTGTCTCTCGTCGATATCTACCGAGCTGCAACGTCCTCCTTACATACCTCTTCCAGGTTTATCGCTTGAATGTGCAGGTCCAGGAGGATGCATCCTTTGCATGTGCAGTGTTGAATGGACCGTGGGGAGCCTCCCACCCTGTTGGGGAGTAGCTTTGGTACATCCCACTAGTCCTGAGTCCATCTAGCTCCACGCTAGGAAATTGAGAAATTACTTCCTTGATAATTTTGTTTTCCTTAGTGGAGACAGATGGACTCAGCTTCCTGCCCTCGGCTGCTGACTGATTGTGTCAATAGTCCTCCTGTTGGGCTACAGGTCCCAAGGGATTACTGGTAAGTGTTCACCCAGTCCCTGGATTGGGGTACCTACATTTTTACTTGAGTTCAGGATTTCTTTTTGGTTGAGTACAGTTATGGTTGACTTTTTTTAATCACGTTTTTTGCTAGTTTGTCCACAGTTGCTTTTGAAGAGAATACTGGCTGGCTGGGGTCACTGCAGTATATATACTGTAACAACAGCTTGCTCTGACTCCATTTGAGGACATGGGAGCATAACTTCACTTCTGGGTTAAGCCCCTCCCCATTTCCCACTGTAGCTCCACCCTTTGACATTCAGCCTAGCTCTGCCCAAGAGCCATCTTGGATCATGACATGGTTAAAAGGGGGCAGCCATCTTGGATGACATCACTGTAAATGACACCATGGCTAAAGGGGGGCAGCCATCTTGGATGACATCACCGGAAATGACATTACAGCTAAAAGTGGAGGTTCTCTGTTTGGTTAATGTCATTACCAGATCTCCTCTTTCACATACAGCAGGTGCATGCCTAGGCACGCCTTTTGGGAGGAATGTAAGAAGCAGGGATAAATGCAGTTTTTATTTGGTAACAATAATGATAATAATTTGAATAAAACATTTCTTAACAGGATATTTAAAGGGGAAAAAATTAATGTTCCAGGCAAACCATCACATCTTTTAAATCCACAGGTTTAAAACCATACAAAAAACAAAACAAAGAATATTCAAATTCTGGTGTCATCTCATTAACAGTGACACAAATACCTACCAGTGCCAGCATTCTGTGACCCAACAACACAGCCTGCATGTTCACAGAAACTCCCCTAATAATGGGTGCAGAGCAGAATTAGAAGCTTCAACTTATTACTGCCTCTGCTTCAACATGCGACCTCTCCAGCGTCTCCGGACCGGCATGGGCGATTGCGTTCGCCATTTTCCTCTTGGGATCACCTAGGGCGCTCGCTCGCTCGCATGCGCTGACCCTCCTTATTCGTGCGTCATATAAGGGAACCTCGGGGGCATCCCCTCCGCATAACGTCGCTACCTACGGATATTTAAACTCCTTTCCTTCTACGAGTTAGCAAGGATTCCCTTCCTGCTGATTTTGCTTCATCACAGACGCTTGCTGCGCTGATCCGCTGCTTCGGACGACTTAGGTACCCGCTCCTCAGGGACCTTGCCTCGCTACATACACACCCTTCGGGGTTGACTCTCTTCCAGCCTAGGATGCCTGGAGGTACCCGCTGCTCGGGTGCCTTGTCTCGTCCTGAACCTCCGCTCCACGGAGGTTCCTTCCTACTGCTGCCTTCAGCTGCAGAGTGAGTACCTCTGCTTCTCCCGCCTGTCTCTGTTCTCTCTCATGTATTTTGGAAAAGTAATGTATTGTTGAAAACTAACAGCATACATAGATTTTATCATTTTTAAGAAATGAAAATAAAAGTCAGAAAATTTGATTCATTTTTTTTTCTTACCTTGTAACTCCTGTTTCACTTCCTAGGGGGGGTCACAAACTTTTATGTATCACTTCCAGCAAAAGCTTTTTATCATACTTTATGGATTCCTGAGAGGCTTGTAAACCTTGTTTGTGTTTATTTGTAAAGGTTTCAGACACATACAGGCCAATATAAAAAAAAAAAAAGGTCACGCGAAAATAGGCAGTCAGTGTTGAGCGCCCGCTTTCCTAGAGCGCGCCCAGCCACACAATACAATATTTAAATGCGGGGTCACTCTAAAAGTAGGCACTAGGGACTATTGAGTTCCCCAGCACATCCTTGGCAGTGGGTACCCAGGAAATGTGGCTGTCAGCACGTTAGGAAAAAGGGATGCCCAATTTTACGAGCGTCTGTTTTCCTAACCTGTGCACAGCCATGAGTTAGGAAAATGGACGCTCATTAATTGAGAGTCCCTTTTCCTAACCTGTCCATGGCACTTTTTTTTAACCTTTTTTTTTTTTTAATTTTTTTAACCTTTTGGTTCCTCCGGCTTAATATCGCCACAAAATTAAGTCGGAGGATGTAGAAAAAAGCTGGTGTTAATTTCTGAGCGTGCAAATGTGCCAATCAGGTGCCCATTTTTTTTTTTTTTTTTTTGTATTTGGGGCGGAATGGTTAATAGCCTCATCAACATGCATTTGCATGTGATGAGTGCTATTAGTTTCAGGGAGTGGGGCTTGGACGTGCCTTTTGGATGTGCTAAACCCCTTATGGTATAAAGGGTTGTGGACACACATCCAAAAGGCGAGTCCAACCGCGTGTTAAACAGTGCGCTCAACTGAGCGCGCTTTACTGTATCGGCCTGATAATCTTTTCATCTCTCTCTTCTCGTTTTTTTTTCCTAACACTTCTCAGCTTTTACAAGCACACCAAAATAAAGGATCATGAGGTTTGAATACACACACAGCTTGAGATATGCTGTAGTTGTCTGCCCATGCTGTGACTTATGATGAAATCTATTGAAAACAGACTTAACCTGTTCATCCCTTCCTCTGATAATACGCCTTAGCATGTCGGGCTGATGAAATTCCAGGAATGAGGCATGATGGGGGATGTAGTCCTCAGCCCTTTCCCCTTTCCATTTGGAACCTCTGTCAGCTATGGCTGAAGAAAATCTAGGCCTCGGGGGAGGGGGGAGGAATTCTGGTGATTAGCCTGCTAAGCTTTGTCTGGCCCTATGCTCCTTATATCATTTTGTGGTTTGTCCAAGGGTAAGTGTTACCAGGAGGATGGAGGGAGATTAGGTGTTTGGAAAGTGTAAAAGCATTTGAGTTTTCTTGTTGCGCAGGAGATCCTCATCGACTCCATCACCAGTCCAGACTAAAGCCAGAGGGTTGAGTATGGTCAGCCACCCTAAACTGAAGAAGCACCATCAGTCTCTAGAGCCATCAGAATATGCATTGAAGAACCACAAACACTTCAAGCATGGTGCATTGGCACATGCTCTGAAGTGGCTATCATTAGTGATGTCAGCGCACAGTGCGTTGGGCACACCTGATGCATGAAGCATTGAAGCATCCCATCTTTCATTGAAGCATTCAATGCACAGATGCATGCAACCCATGATGTACCCCTTCACTCAATGCATGGCATCCCAAAGCACTCTATGCATGATGCATTAGTGCACACAACACAGCAATGCACTTGGCGCATGAGGCACCGACACTCAATACACAAAGAATCAATTTACGACATACCAGTATATTTGATGCCTAATGCACCAGTGCCCACCATGTCTGCAGCTCATGCTCCATTGATGCATCATGCACCTCTATGCTTGAGCCACATGGTGCATCCAGCGCTCCAGAGCATTGCCTTGCGGTGCATGGCACAAGGAGATATATCGTGCAGACCAGACACATCCAACACAACCGGAGTTCATATCAGGCCAACATCCTCCTTCGGCACCGGTTTCCTCAACTGAGTCGAAGCTCTGTTTTTCCAAAGAATCTAAGCAGTCTAGTCCATCAAAGCTGCTGATGCATCATATTCACCCGATCCTTCAGGATGCTCTACCAACATACCTTTATGCAGTACATCTTAGATCTGCAGGAGAGGAGATCATATTACAACTGCCTTTACTAATTACTAGAGCACTCACTCCAATAATGATGCTCTCAGAGGAACTTTGCTTGGAAACATCTGATCCAGTGTATTTCATGGTTCCACTTGCCTCTAATAATCCACTAGTCCATATGGAGGAATCTATACTGGTCTCTGAAGTGAATGTACCACTGCTCATTCTAGGTCAAAGGACACATCAGTTACTAGATCAGATTGCAGGTTTGGTGAGGAATTTCTTTGTCTCTCTAACTAGGAAGACTAAAGGAACAATCCAACCTCTTTTCTCCTCCATTATTGTGGCACTTCCTCACAACAGAGTTCAAGTCTCGCCTATTGGCCTGAACACATTATTAGAACCCATGATTTGAGGTTCTTTATCATCAAGTTCTCTAGCAACGGAGTCCAGTCAGTTGTAGACAATTGGCCAGGATGTATCTCTTCAGGGACAACCAGAAGAGCCTGCTTAGCTTAGTCTCTTCATCTTTGGAGTCCTGGATAAGTGAACAGTTGCCAGTGGGTTCAGAGGAAGACTCTACAGGTATTTCTTCTGACCACATCTTGCAACTGGAAAACCTCATCTTTTCTAAGTTTATGGAAAAGGTGAGGACAGAATTAGGAGTCCATGTCCTTAAAGACAAAGACCCCATTCAGAGTTACTCAATCTGCTTCAAATTGTGGACAACACATCAGAGCCAGCAGCTTTTCCAGTCACAACATCCCTAACATTCTACTAATGAGACTGTGGGTAATTCCTGTCTTGAGCGCCCCTACCACAAGAAAACTTGACCTTAAATACAAAATTCTCAGGGTTTCGGTGTCCAGCTTCCACACCAATCTGAGTAGTCAAGTCTGCTATGAAAAAAGCAAAAACAACCAGAATTCACTCAAACATGCCTCCAGGAAAGGATAATCAACTTATAACTTCAGCAAGAAAATCTTTCAAAGTTCCATGCTTTCTGCTTATGTCATTAATATCCACCAATTTTTTATGGTGCAATATATTCACAAATGCATCCAGAAGCTAAAGCCATTTCTACAACCTATGAAGGCTGGTTCTTATTACCCCAGTCACTTTTGGTCACAGAAGAAGGCATCCATTACCTACTCAAATTTATGAGTCATTTGATTCTGCTTCATGTAATTCCTCAACCTCAAATGGGACTTGACATATGATGTGGCTTAGGGCAAACAGCATTTGGGAGGATGCTCATGAGAAGTTAGCTGACTTACTTTGCTTGGGCAACAACATATTTGGTGAGAAGCTCAGAGAAATGATTACTCAAATTAAAGATTAGAATTTAGTGGTGCAGTCCCTCTCTATGGCTCTCAAACAGCCTTCTGTGATAAGACACTCCTTTACCTACAAACGACTGTATTTCCACAGCCAACCTTGCCTCTCTTTTCAACAGTACTGTCTTTTGCCTCTTGTGGCCCAGGGTCAGCAGCCAGACAGCATGAACATCATCAACCAAAACCCATGCAGGAGGCTGAACCCAAGCCAGGTCTCAGTTTTTATCTCTCCCAATAATCCCTACTCCTCCATTCCAGAGGGAGGAAGAAAATCCCGCCCTTCTTGTAGATATGGCGTCGGATAACCAAGGACCTCAAAATCATGCAGTTTGGTTACCAGTTGCATTTCACCTGGCTTCCATCCCTCCCACTTTGTGTGCCTTTCTGTTCAGATCTTTCTCATTTGCTGCAACTTCAGCTGGAAATCCAATCATTTTGACAATGAGCAATAAAGCCAATCCCTGCATTCCAATCTGGGAGGGCTTCTACTCCTGATATTTCCTCATCCCCACAAAATTAGGAGGATTGAGGCCCATTCTGGACAGGAGGCACTTGAACAAACATCTTCTCTGAGAGAAATTAAAATTAATTTTCTCAGCATGATTCTCCCTTACATATAGAAGAATGAATGGATGTGTGCTTGGACCTGAAGGATGCATATGCTCACAAACCCATCCACCCGAACATTTGCGCTCCCTTTGCTTTCATCTGGATTCCTCCTACTGTCACCATAGGGTACTCCCATTTGGCTTACTGGCAGCTCCAGGAGTCTTTACAAAATGCCTCACAGTAGTAGTAGTACACCTACATCAAAGAATTCAGGTCTTCCCATACCTGCACAACTGGCTAGTCATGGCATCTTCTCAGGAGGAAGTACTCCCTTTCCTACATAAGACATTTTTTGTTTAGCAACAACTGGGCTTTCTAATCAATTTCAAAAAATGAAATCTACTCCACACTCAGAGACTACAGTTCATTTGGGCATGGATAGACTCCTACAGGAGAGAGCATGCCTCCTGTCAGAAAGAGCTAATGTCATGAGATCACTCATCCACAAGCTACTGTCCTGCATACTCAACAGCCAAAGCCCTCTTAATGGTCCTAGGACATATAGCAGAAGCCATATATGCAGTCCCACTGATCCACCTACATATCTGCTGCCTTCAGTGGGGCCTGTTATCTCAATGGGATCAGATTTTATTTATTTAATAATTCTTATATACCGACTTTTCATGCAAGCATATCAAATCGGTTTACAGTAGTTAGCAAATAATCATTTAAAATTATTTGCATTTTCAAAGAAGAAAGGAAGTAAATACATTGTTTCACAATATAAATAATTAACATAGCAAACTAAATAGTAGGCTAAATAGTCAAAATTTAAACACTTAGAGAAGTAGTATAGTTAGGGTAGAGAGAGTATAATAAAAATAAAAATATACTTTACCTTGGTATAAAATCAGAAGTGTGAGATAGTTATGCTAACAGCTCTTGGTAGGCTTGTTTAAAAAGCCAAGTTTTAATCCCCTTTTTAAATGATTTTATGTTGGCTTCTAATCGTAATTCCTGCGGAATAGAGTTCCATATTAGGGGTCCAGCAATAGAGAGCGTTCTTTCTCTTACATTATTTAGGTGGGCAATTTTGGGCGAAGGAATTGGTAGCAACCCTGTTCTGATTGATCTGGTGATTCTTGAGGGGGTGTGGAAGTGAAGTGAAGAGGTTAGCCATTCAATTTTTTCATTGTAGAGGGTTTTGTAATTAGTGATAAGATTTTATGCTGGGCCCTGTATTTGATCGGCAGCCAATGAAGTTCTTTTAATATTGAGGTGATATGTTCGGATCTTCTAGTACCTGTCAAGAGTCTAGCTGCAGAGTTCTGCAGAAGATGCAATGGTCTTGTTATATTTGCGGGAAGGCCTAAGAATAGTGAGTTACAGTAGTCTAATCTTGATAAGACAAGTGCCTGTAAGACAGTTCTAAAGTCTTTTGGGAATAGGAGGGGTTTTAATCTTTTGAGTATGTTTAATTTGAAGTAACCATCACTAATGATTTTTGTAACGCAGGATTTCATAGAGATTTCGCAATCTATAAGAATCCCTAGATCTTGTACTTCTAGGGAGATGGGGTCGTTTTTGGCCGCTTCTTGAATTTCAAGCTCTTTTGTCTTGCTTAATTTAAGTGAGATGTATAGGATTTCAGGTTTTTTTTTAGCATTTAGGGAAAGATTCATTTGGGTTAATACCTATTCAATGGCGGATTGGTAAATGTCCCAGAGCTTAACAGTTTGGTCAATGGATTTTTGGATCAGTATTAAAATTTGAACGTCATCGGCATAGATAAAATGTGTTAGACCGAGGCCTGATAGAATTGTGCATAAAGGGAGCATATAGATATTAAATAGTGTAGAGGATAGAGAGGATCCCTGAGGTACTCCAAAGTTGAGATCGATAGGGTGTGACTCTTTGTCAAGAAATCTTTCTTTGAAGGTTCTATTTGTTAGGTAGGAGCTAAACCATTTGAGAGATACCTCTGCTATTACTGATAATAGTATGGGTCACAGATGATAAGAAATGGGAATTGTGATGGTAGTTTCACCCCCCAGATCTCACTGAAGGACACCTTCTCTGAGTACTCCCTCATCAAGTAACACTAGTAACAGATGCCTCCACCAAAGGATGGGAGACTCTCCCAGGATCCTTTCAAACCTAGGGAACTTGGTTCCTCACGGAAAGTTGGTTTTAGATCAACCTCTTAGAGTTAAGAGCAATAAGGTATACGCTCTCTATTCGAATATCTTCTTCAAGGAAGATGCATCCTTATTCAGTCTAACAACCAAGTCACCTATTTGTCCGTGATCACCAACACTCTGGGAGATCACACTAGCAAAGTGTTTCATCCGCATGAGTGATTGCTACAGCAATTAGAAGTAGACAGATTATTTGACTTATGGTGTCTGCTGTCAGTAGAGCTGTTTGCCTCGGAATAAAACAGAAAACTAAATCAATTTTGCTCAGTTCTACTCAGGGATCTTAGGCTAGTTCAGGATGCTTTCTTGCTCGACTGGGGAACAAGTCTCATGTACACTTTTCCACCAATACTTTGGATCACCAGCACAGAACAGAAAATTCTCCAGAAAGGCATTCATTTGATCCTCATAACTCCAGCATGGCCTAGACAATTATGGTTTGCATATCTAGTTCAACTCTCCAGCAATCCTCCATTACATTTAGGGATGGACCCTTCTGTGTTGCCTCAAGACGAAGGAACACTTTACCATCCCAACCTAACTGCTTGGATGTTGAGTGCTGGATCGGAGACCTCTATCTACCCACAGAGGGGGTAAACATATTAATCTCATCCAGGAAGCCATCCACTAGAAGGAATTATGCTTTCAAATGAAATAAATATTCCAATGTTGCCAGCAGAACACACTGGATCCATTCTCTTGTGAATCTAAGTTCTTGCTGAAGTACTTATTTTTTTTTTATTATTCTTTATTTTATTGTTATTTTATTATTTTCTGCCTTTTGGCCTTTCAGAGCAGTTTACATTCAGGTAGTTACTCCTTCTTTCTGATTCAGGTCTTACCACACCTTTAATACAAGTGTATTTCAGTGCCATAATGGCATTCCATGCTCTAGTGGATAGTAAGCCAATCTCTACTTATCCAATAATATCTAAATTCGTGGAAAGAAAATGACATGTCAAATTTCCAGTCCAGAAAACTCCAGTTCCATGGCATTTGGAAGTTGTCCTCCTGAACTCATGAAGTCTCCTTTTGAAACGGACCATTAGAGTCAGCCTTACTTAAATTATTGATCTGGAAAGTACTGTTCCTAGTAGCAATTACATCAGCTAGAATAGTCAGCAAACTCCAAGCTCTCTTCCACTGTCCACCTTATATGCATTTCTTCCACAACAGCATAGTCCTACATACTTGCCCAAAGTTTCTGCTGAAGGTCAGCTCAGGTTTTCATATCACTGAATCCATTGTGTTAATTACCTTCTTTTCAAGACCTCATGCTCATGAAGGGGAGAAAATCTTTCATACCTTGGAGTGCAAAAGAACCTTAGCTTATTACATGAAAAGAGCTCAGCCATGTCATAAATATTCAGTTGTTTGAATTATAGGATCCTAATAGACTAGGCGTGTCAATCACCAAACACATATTGTCCAACTGCATAGCAGCATGCAAATCAAAAACTCTGTCAAAGCTCATCAAGGGAGAGCTATGGCCTCTTCCATTGCTCATCTGCGAGAAGTACCTCTCCAAAACATCTGCAAAGCTGCAACTTGTCAGTTCACACCTTTACTGTCTCAGCAACCTCTCAAAGATTGACAGTAAATTCAGGCAAGCTGTTTTGCATAATGTGTTCCCACAGTAGTCTGCTCTCCATGGTAGAATCTGGGTTTCTTGTTCATTAAATGCTCTGCTGCAACCTCAGTTTGGAGCTCCCCACATGTAATGGTTAATTATTCAGCTTCCTTAGCAACAGAAAAAGCAAGTTTACAGTAAGCAAATGGTGTTTTCTATAGATAGGATGTAGCAGCCATTGAATACCCGTCTACCTCCCTGGAGTGTCGACTACATTTTATTTATTTTTATTTATTTATTTTAGTTTTTTCTATACCGGCATTCGTGAGAGTATCACATCATGCCGGTTTACAATAAACAGTAGAGTGATAAAAGGTACAGTGAATGAAATAAATAACAAGTGCTAAACAAAGAGATAGTTACAGTTACAATAAAACAGGGATAAGTACAACTAGGAGCAAGAAGAAAAATGATAGGAACTTTAACATAGTATATTAACCGCAGTATGACGGGGTACATTACGAAGAGTTATGTATTTACAATGGCTTGTTCATTTGAACTAATTGCAGTTTTTTACATAAGGGTAGTGATCAGAAGTAATGGTTTTCTGGGTATTGGTAGTGCTTGGAGGTTGGTTATAGGTGAGTTAAGAGTTTAATCCGAGTCTGGGAAGGCTTTTTTGAATAGCCACGTTTTGAGTCTTTTCCTGAATGTTGGGAGGCAAGGTTCCTGCCTTAGCTCCGTTGGGATGGAGTTCCAAAAAGGAGGTCCTGCTGTGGAGAATGCCCTGTCTCTGAGAGTTATGTGAAGGGTGGTTTTGGAATGAGGTACCTGAAGAGAATCTTTATGATGCTCTCTTATGGGTCTGGAGGATGTATGTTTTTTGAGAGGGATTTGTAGGTTGAGCGGAGCAATTTGTTGGATAGCTTTGTATATTGTGGAGATGGACTTATATAGTATTCTGTAATGAATCGGCAGCCAGTGTAAGTCTTTGAGGATTGGGGAGATGTGATCTCTTCTCCGTGTATTTGTCACGGAGAAGCTTGATGTAGCTCTGATGTAGACTGAGGAGGCTCACAAAGCAATGCCCATGTGGGAACTGCCTCACATGCTCAGTAGAGGTCAAAGCTCTATTAGCTTGGAGAGGCATCTGGTGCCGCTGGATGACATTACCCACATGTACTGGCTAATTGGGTAATTCATCTTGCTAAATTTGCTTTAGGTGTAAGCGGCTTGATCTCTACATTCCCTTTCTGTTGTGAAGCCTGTGAAACAGGAGTCTATAATATTTCTCAGTCAGAAAGTGGCATTTCTGGATGCTCAAAATTTACAACTGCATTTTAAATTTCTTGAGGAAAAACATTCCTATTAAATAAATCTAGGGCTGCCTTTACAGAGAGATTTTTTTTCTTTAGGCAGGGAAATCGTTTTATTGCAATTTAAGATCCATTGACTGTTAAAAGATGAGTTTAGTATTTTTCCTTAGAATCCTAAATTCTTAATCTCCAAATATAATCATCTTTTTTACATTTTTTTTTTTATATCTAGCTGGGAACTTGTACATAAAAGAAAAATCGGATTCAGATGCTGAAAGGAGAAATGCAGAAACCAGAAAAGAGGTGATCATCCTTCCTGTGAACACGAGAGACACCACTGGCTCCCAGACCAATCTAACAAAGCAAACCTTACACAAGTGCATAGAGATGGGGGAAGCCTTCACAAAAACTTACCCTCTGCAATCACACCAGTTAAAACACACTGAGGAAAAGTCATTTACATGCATTGAGTGTGATAGAAGTTTCACTTGGCAGTCACAGATCAGAGTTCACCAGAGGATCTGCACAGGTGAGAAATCAGAACTAACCATACATCAGTCGATCTACACAGGACTTAAACCATTTGCACAGACAGAGTGTGATAACAGTTTTAATCAAAATTCAAAGTTGACAATACACCACTTAAGCCATAGAGGAGTAAATCTATTTAAAGGTACCGAATGTAATAAACATTTCTGTTGCAAAACAAACCTTCAGCTACAGCAGCAGACTGGTGTGAAAGAATTTAAATGTTCTGAATGTGATAAATGTTTCAGTCAGAAATCCCACATCCAACAGCATGAAATGGCACTCCCAGGCCACAAAGCATTTAAATGTTCTGAATGTGATACATGTTTAAATGACAAAGGCAGCCTGCACATACATGAAATGAGTCAGAAATGTAAATGTGATAAATGTTGCAGGTCAAAATTTGAGCTTAAAAGCTTTGAACGAATACTCAGAGAGACCCCATTGAAAACTTCTGAAGGTAATAACTCTGTCAGTCAGAAATGCCTTCTTAAAAACAACAAAATAATACACACTAGAGAGAAACGATTTAAATGTTCTGAATGTAACAAACCTTTCAGTTGTAAATCTAAACTGGAAAACCATGAAAGAATTCACACTGGAGAGAAACCATATAATTGT